>NC_133776.1:106345598-106398706 GCF_003597395.2 Chelonoidis abingdonii
CGATATTAATGACGACGTCGTGTGAACGGATACAGCGTTAAATCGGTATATCGGCCATTAAACCGATTTAAAGTCGCAGTGTAGACCTGGCCACAGTTTTCAGAGTGTAGACTGTGACAATGACTATGCACTTGTATGCTGCAAAATGTAACTTTCACTACAGAAATGTCTGCACTGCAGCCCATTTCTGTGTGGGAAAGGAAATTCTGCACACTCAACGTTAATTTCTGCAAAATTCTGCATTGCGAGTTGGTGCAGAGCTCCCCCAGGAGTAAAAAGCACATTGCAACGAACAGCAAGGCAATGTGTTCAATCATACTGGCTTCTTCTGTGCAAAAAGATACCAACGTCCTTTGACAAAGGAGTTCTAAGAGGAATTAAGAAAGCAGTTGACGCTTCAGCCAAGGTTGCCTCTCACTAATGAAAACATTATCAACAGAAGCAATGCTGGGTATAATGCTATCTCAGACTCTATTCACAGAATCCATTGTTTCTCAAGCAGCTGTAAATGTGATCCCCAAGCTACAGACTATTAGAGCGCAATATAGAACCATCTGTAAATGAGCTTGAAACAACAATTGCCTCCCTCACATTAGTAAAGTCTGCAGGAAAAGATGGAATTCCAGCTGAAGTATTGAAACAATGAGGACAGGGGTGCTTAAACATCTGCACAATGTTTTGCTTGCCTGCTAGAGGGAAGGAGGGGGTACCACAAGACATGAAAGATGCCAACATCATAAGGTTGTATAAAACAAGAGGTTGGAGCAGTTGCAAAAGCTACAGAAGAATCTTTCTCCTCAATATTGTTGGCAAGGCATTTGCACGGGTCATTCTTGAAAGACTGCAGGTTCATGCTGAATGTGTATATTCAGAGAGTAAGTGTGGCTTCCATGCTGGTAGATCATCTATTGACCTGTTTTTTGCACAAATGCAACTGAAAGAAAAGTGTCCAGAGCAAGAAAAACTTCTTTACATGTCCTTCACAGACCTTACACAGGCTTTTGATGAGGTCAGCAGAAAGGGCCTTTTCCAGTTGCTAGAGAGAATTGATTGCCCCCTAGTCTTCCTCAGTCTGATTCAATCCATCTGTGATGGCACAAAGGCTAGAGTATGATGGTGATCAATCTGACAGCTTTGAAATTTACATTGGTGTCAAACAAGGATGTGTTTTGGCACCAGTGCTCTTTTGTATGTTCTTCCATTTGCTGTTTCATCATGCTTTCTACTCCAGCACCGAGGGTGTACATCTCTATACAAGATCAGATGGAAAACTTTTCAACGTTGCATGTCTAAAAGCAAATACCTGCTGATAAGAGAACTTCCTTTTGACAGTGACACAGTACTCGTCACACACAGTGAAGAGGGGCTCCAGCAACTTTGCAGTAGTTTTGCAATAGCTTGTGATGAATTTGGACAAATCATCAGTCTAAAGAAGACGAAGATTATGACACAAGGTGCTGACTTCACTAGAAGTTTTAACAGCTAGCAGCACACTAAAAGCTGGGAAAGTTCTGCTATATAGGATCAATAGTGTCAGATAATTTATCTCTGGATGATGAGCTTATTTCTCTCATTGGAAAGGCATCCACCACAATTAGCCAACTGACCAAGTGATAGCAGAAAATTGACATTGAACACCAAGATACCAGTCTACCAAATATGTGTTCTGAGCATACTGCTGTATGGTGGGTAGATGTGGACCACCTGCAACAGGCATGAGAGAAGGCTAAACACCTTCCATACCCACTGTCTTCACTGTATTCTACGTATCAAGTGGGAAACCAGAGTTCCCAGCACTGAAGTACTTGAAAAAGCAAAATTACCAAATCTAATCATTATTCTCAAACACAGACTTCTCAGCTGGCTTGGTCAACTGCACTGGGTGGAGGATAGATGCATTCTAAAGGGTTTCCTGTATGGAGAACTCCAAGGTCACTAGGCTGACCTACGTTCAGGTTCAGGGATGTTTGCGAGACGGTCTTGAACACGTTCAACATTTGACCACACAAGCTGGGAGGATGCAGCTAGCAACAGGCTACAATGGAAGGCTGCACTGCACCAGGGAGTCAGATGTTGGAGTGCGGGGAAAGCGAAGAAGAAAAGTGCACCAGGCCTCAAATGCTGGTAGTGCACCAGCTTCATCTTCTGGCTCTCCACATTATGCCTGCATTATCTTTGACAAGGACTGTCACTCGAGAATTGGACTTTTTAGCCACTTACGATGTGGCAATGCAATACACAGTAATTGAATTGCTTTGGCACATATACCATCATCTTTGAAAATGGATGGTTGACATTTATGCTGAGAGGGAATCCATTTCCTTGATTCCACTGCCCAGCCAACTTCCTCATCCACCTCCTTGCCACTCCTGAGGCCCAAGGGGACACATTACTTGCTATAGTCACAAATGACCCCTTAGATTCTTCTCTCTCTTCCTAGAAAAAAGGCTTCCAAAACATCTTTTAAAAACAAACATCTGTAAGGGCTGGTTTAGGACAGGTACACTTGGCTCTGACTTGCAAGGTACTTCCCAGACGTACGTTTCTATGATTCCCAGCCAGGGCATTGCTCTGTCTTTGCATGTCCTAAACAACTCCATCCTCAAGAGATTAGATGGTACCATATGAATGTCTGAAGAGCTATCAAATTCTGCTTGGATTCTATGCAGTTTTGTCACCTATGCTTGTAAAACAAGGACCTCAAGCCTCCACGATGACCATTTCTAGCTGGGCAATATTTACTACCCTAGAAGCTTAGAAAAAAGAGGTTTTCCAGTCTTAAACTCACTCGACAAGATCTGTCTCTATCTCATATGCCAAAAAACAATAGTGTTCTCTGAGGCATCTGGCAGTTTGCATGCATCTTCACCAAACACTGCAAGGTTGATGTAGCATCTTCTTCAGAAGTTGCATTTTGTAGCTGGCTCCTACAGGCTGCTGTTCTCACCTAAATGGATTTATGAGTCCAGTTTATTATCCACTAGTGGGCTCTCTAATGTGGAGGAATCCATGTACCTTGATGAGGTGTTGCAGGCCTGAAGGTGGTTGAGTGTGGCGAAGTGATGAGGGTACTGATTCTCCCAGGGGGCCAACCTCTCTGCGGCAGCAACAGGTGTTACTCTCAGTGGGAAAAGTCCCTATGGTGTAGGAGCTCCTCGGTGTTTCCAAGTTGAGTTGCTCTCTCCCAGAGTAGTTCAGCAAACCTCTTTCAGGGCAATATAGGTGACACCCCAGCCAGGGGAAGGGAGTCTGGGGATCACCTGTTTTCCCTTCAGGTGAGGGGGGAGTTGCGGAATCACCCATGCTTTCCTCAGGAAGGGGGACGGGGAGTCGGGGGAGTGCTGCCAAACTGTCATCCTCTCATCCCCCATCCAGTCAGCTTAGTCAGCCTTCCACCCCCAGGATTCACCCAATCACAAGGCTCAACACCCTTGGTGAGGTGAGCACATTGCAGTCTTCACCATCTCTCATCTACCCAGCAACAAATTTGGCTCCCTTTTTTGTTAAACCCGTTAACCCGAGTTACAGTTATATAGGGGAGCAGTCTGCTGAAACAATAAGACTTTCAGCTGCTGCTGTGGCATGTTCAGGGATGATTACACTAACAGTCATTCTTTAGACCAAAGTATTCTCTGCTATGAGAAGACACATTTGCAGTATGTTCAAACAGTCCAATCTCCCCATTTGTCCTATTATATTAACCCTCTTCTACTTCCCTTTTACCTCAGATATTCTCCTTTTTCCATTCTTTCACTGATTCTCCCTATGGCTCTCTGGGTTTTCAGTACTCCTCCAGTCCTCATGTCTTCTCTCCCTCTTCTGTGATTTGCCTGTTTCTTCCATATCAGCTTTCCTCAGTGTCCTTACTCTAAAACATGTATAGTCTACCTTCTGCAAGGCCACCCTGTGTAACTTCTTAAAAGGACATTGTCAACGTAAAAATCTCACTGCTAATGGATAATGTTTTACCTGTTAGTGTGAAAGTAACATCTAAGATGGGGGCGGGGGGGGGGGGGGGGCAGATTTTTTTTTTTCTTTAAACATTTGGCTGGACTTTGTGCATGTCCTTCTCATTGTTCTCCTGTTAGCTTCCGTTGTTTCTGTGGGGCTTTCATATGAGCAAGACCAAACACTTCAAAATCACAAAAAAAAATCACACTCAGGCAAATGAATGATCTGAAATTAGTAGTAAGTTTTTGTTTTAAATTGACAAACTTTGTTGACAGTATTCCTTTAAATTCCTGCATCCAATCTCTCTCTTGAGTTTCTGAGAAGTACTGGGCCATGGAATAGATTTCTAAGGAAAGTGAGTGGTAGCAGCTCCATCAGTTGATATCTTAAAATTGGACTGGGCAAAGCACTGGAAGACATACTGGAGTGGTAGACTGTGATGTAGCAGATCTTTTCCATTTGATTCTCTTACCGCCTTTATATGAAAGGAGTAAAAATGTGGGATGGGAGTAGTGGCGCTCTTCCAAATTCTGCCCACAAAATACATTCTGCAAGAGAGCTGCTCACAGCAGATTTAGTTCAAATTATGACAGTGTTCTTTCTCAGCTCTGCTGCACTTCTTGAGTGTGGTTTCTCCTCAGTGGGACTTGAATATGCCTGGGGGTATGCTAGTTTCCTTTGAATCTGGCTCCTCATTGAGCAAGGCTGGGAAAAAAAGATGTGGTATCTACTCACTTGTGGCACCAAAATGAGACTTCCCTCTCTTTCCTTTCTTGCATGCGGCATGAAATAGTTAACAATATTGTCTTTTTGTAATTAATGGGCATCTATCTCACTGAGATTAATGGGATGGTTTACACTTCTCAGAGCTTTTTTTGCAGGCTCTCCACAGATTCATGTAGACATCTCTGCATCAGTTCTTTGGCTCACATTTTGAGGTTTTTCTTTGCAACCATAAGAGCTAGAGAATTTTTTTTAATGTTCACCAAAATCTGTTTTCAAGGTAGCAGCTGAAGAGAGCTGTGGGTTTGTCATAACTCCACATGAATCCCAGCTGTGCTGTAGGTTGTTTCTGGTCACAGAAAAATCAGAAGACAGGTTGTGGGGTTTACTTATTTCATGGGCTTTGTTAAAATATCATAAAGTGCTCGTTCAGAGTGCCAGCACTGAGAGCTCAGACAACATAAGAAGGTGTGGTTCTCATTGCAGGGCCGGATAGTCAGTACACAAAAACTGCTCAGGAAATCGTGAACATCTGTTGCCAGACGCTGGCTGAGGTATGTGGTCTAGTTTGTTGCAATGTATTTGTGTAGTTAACTTCTGTTTCTCTGCAACCTTGACATACTTTTTTTTCTTAGTATGATGAGCATTTGACTCAGCTTGAGAGAGACATCTCTACTGCTAAGGAAGCAGCACTGGAGGAGGCAGATTTGGAAAGTCTTGACCCTATGACCCCTGGACCCTACACACCTCAGGTGAGTCAGAAGTGAGGTTTTGCACCTCTTTTCAGTTTCTATATCTGTCACTAGGTGTTTGGTCCAGAGGGGCCTCCTACTGTCTGTTCCTGTCTCCTGGAACATTTTTGTTTAGTTAAGGATGAGTTCTATACTGGCTCCCAGAAGGTGGAATGAATGATTGAATAATTTAGTAAATCATATATACCTAATAAGTATTAGATCATCCAGTCCCTTTCCCGGAACGTGCAGGATTATTCCTTATGGTGCATACATACTAGTGCTTGTCCAATCTAGTTGTAAAAGTTCTGTGTTAGAAGGCCTGTCACTGAGAAGACTGTTCCACAGCCAAGTACATCTGTCAGCAAGCTTCCCTCGTATTTAGCTTAAATTTTATTAATCATATTGCTCTTAGTTATAATCCCATGTACCTCACTGATGTCCTCTCTTCAAATATCTCTGCTGTTGCATCCCCATATTTCGTTGCTGCTTAGCTCCGCATTACCTATTAAACTCTTTGAATGTCCATAAACCAGTCCCTTCAGCCTTCTAGACATGTTCTTTGTGGGATTCATTCCAATTTGACGACTTAATAAAATTCCCATGTTATCCCAGGTGTAGTTGCACTAGAGCTATATAGAGAGCACTATTCCTTTCTAGCTCTGACACGTGATGCCTTTGTGTGTGCAATCTAAAACTGCATTAGTCTTTTTTTGCAGCTGTTTCACATTCCAAACAAATGTCTCATTTGCTGTTCCCTAGATCTGATTGGCTCCCATCTTGGTTTCTTTCAGCATTACTGCTTTTCAGGTTTCCCATTTTTTGAAACTTGGAGTTTCTTCCTCGGGTATTACTCATAGATTCTCAATATACTCTGAACAGCTGTTCTCTGTCCTTGATGTTTATATACTTCAAATAATTATCTTGTAAAACTGGATTGTATTTCTGATTAATTCTAAAATTAGTGACTGAAGGGACATGATTAGGAATGGCCACACCAAATCAGCCCAAGGTATAGCTATACCATTATCCTGCCTCCAAGAGTCTCCAGTACCAGATGCTTTAGAGGGAAGATGCAAGAAACCCTCCAGTAGAGAAGTCGTGGAACAACCTCTCTGTAGGGAGTTTCTTCCTAACTCAGACATATGGTACTGAAACATGAGGGTTTATATCTCATTAAGTTTTAACCTAACTAATAAAACCAGGGACATTATAGTTATGTTGCAGGATGTGCTAGCCTCCCTTTATTCAGACAAAACTTAAGAGCCACCACGGTCCTTTATAGATTAAGGCATACGAGTATGAGACAATGTGTCACTGCCCCAAACAAAGGACACATGGAAGGCCAGTCATAGATTCATAGACTCTAGGACTGGAAGGGACCTCGAGAGGTCATCGAGTCCAGTCTCCTGCCCTCATGGCAGGACCAAATACTGTCTAGACCATCACTGATAGACATTTATCTAACCTACTCTTAAATATCTCCAGAGATGGAGATTCCACAACCTCCCTAGGCAATTTATTCCAGTGTTTAACTACCCTGACAGTTAGGAACTTTTTCCTAATGTCCAACCTAAATCTCCCTTGTCAGAAGCAGAGCTATGTGGGTGGAGGGGTTTGGCTAAGGGTAGATTGCAAAAACTAGCTGGATGGGGGAGGGTGTAACAGTGAGAAGCAGCCAGAAGGCAGGCAGACGGGACCAGAAAAAGCCAAAGAAACAGCAAGAAAAGCACTGGTAAAATGGCTCTGAGAAAAAGCCACTAGAATTTTTTGGGCAGAATGCTGGCCAGAGGCTGAGAACTGTGAGAGAAGAAAGTGCCTCCTTTTGCTTGATTCTTTATTTGGGGAAACAGAACGTTGTGGATGTTCTGTGTAAATAAACAAGATTGCCTCAAAGAAGTAACTATGTTTAAGTTGGGAGGAAAATTGATTAATCTGCAAGACCCCAAATATTGGTGTAACATTGTGTACATTTATTATGTACATTTCGAATCCCTTCTGAGTACTGTCAGATTTTTGGCCTCACTATTTTGTGGCACAGAATTCTACAGTTTATGTTCTTTAGATGTATATTATAGACAGAGCTAGAATCTTTGTCTGTACTTAAGGATGCCTGATGCATTCCATAAGAGACCCTGTTTAAGTTGCTTATAACTTTTGCCAAACTTTAACTGTTCTAGCTGAGATTTTTCCATGCCAATTTCTGTGTCTAGATGAATTTTTTTGGGGAAACTTCAGTAAAAATAATTCACCTGTTTCCAAGAACAAAATGAAGGAAAAATGCATTTTTGTCTATGTTAAAAAACAAAATGAAAAAAACCTTAATAATTTAACTGAGAAGCTCTAGTCTTGCCATGCTTTAGAGCAAGACCTTGAAACTTGGAAGGGATATACTTTTTGCTATGCTTGTGGGAAAAGCATGCAACTTTGTTCCAGTTTGTAAGTCTTCAAAAAAATCTGTCTGCATGTACTCAGTAGATATTTGATAGTTTGGTGCCAAAATTCTCTGAAGATTCTATCTGCCCAGCACTGCAGGAGCTGATCAGAACTCTCCCTGCAATTGTACCTCTCAGTTGCAACAAGTAATTTCTTTCTTCTCTACATGAGTGTGTGACAAAATCGCCAAGGTACAACTTGGAACTGTGGCACTGCTGTGCCTCCTTAACTCTCCAGGCTGGGCTGTCTCCCACAATGCTTTGCCAATGACAAGCCGCAGACCCCTCCAGGTGGTGTTGTTCAGCCATCGCCATGTGGAGACCCACACCCAGCTAAATTGCATGAAGTCTCTCTAAGCCACTCATGAATTATACAGAGAGAGGCACCAGCAAATCACCCCAGCATTGCACGCCAGAAGTATACCATCTTACACTACTCAAGACCTTCTCTTGAACAGTGCAAGCTCATAATTAGCTCACCATTTCATCAAAGGAAAGTGGACATGCATCAACCTTTGTAATTTGAGCAGAGTCTCTAAGCACTTTAGACCAACTCACTGGCAAGGATAAAACATTAAAATAAGTGTATTAACTACAGAAGATAGTATAAGTGGTAGGTATAAAGGTCAGAGATAGTTACCTAAGAAATAAAAGTAAAACTACATTTAAATCCTAAACTCTATTAGATTAAGCAAGATTTGAATGAAGCAACTTTTTTTTCATCCCACTGGATTTGTAGGCAGGTTACAGTTCTTAATATTCAGGCTGAATTTCCTTCTCAGCCTGGGACCAGTCCCTGCAGTTCAGTCTTTGTCTTCACAGCACAGGTGGGGAAGGAGAGAAGTGGTCTCATGGTGCTGCTTCTCTCTTATTTTATATCCTCAGTCTATGTGCCTGGAAAAATGCTGGCCCAGACATGTCCTGGTGGGCGTTGCTGAGTCAGAGTTGAGCAGTCCTCATTGCATGATGCTTGTGCAACTATGTCTTATTAAATTGTAGATCTCTTGTTTACGATTCTCCTGCTACCCAATGGCCGTTTGGATGTGGATTATCTCCTTTGTTGAACTGGAGAACTAGCAGAGGTGACTCCCAAACTCAACATATTTCAGTAACATCCATATAGCAAAATCTCATAACTTTTTACACATTAACAGTATACATATTTTGACAGAACAGTGAGTTTCAGCAAACCATGACCTTTCATATGATACCTTGCGAGTCATGCCTTGTATGAAATATCATAACCCTATACCAATGATGAATATGGGAGTTACAGGGTGCTAATTTGAGGTTCAGTATGTCACAGTGGGTCTGGTGGGTCTACCTGGAATATTGCATTTACTTCTGGACACCCAGACAATGGAAATTCAGAAAAAATGAAGGGCCGGGACAGATAACTTCAACTTTTATTTTAAGTAAAATAGTCATTGCTTATGCAAATTAAACCTAAGGTGTGTCTATAGGGGAAGAAGGATAACGGGCGACAAGTATTTTATGGGTGTAATCCCCCAAAAGGGAGACAGGAATGGTTTAGGGTCATACAAGGGGGGATGACTAGGAGTAATGAGTGCATTAGGAGCGGGGAGAAATTAGGCTAAATATCAGGGAAAACTTTCTGATGGTAGGATGTGTCAGGCTGTGGAACAGTCTTTCAGACGAAGTCATAGAAGCACCATCCCTTGGGACACTTAAAACACAATTGAACAGTAAATGTACAACTGAAAACAATCCTTGATTGGTCAGAGGAGGGGAGAAAATGTCATTTTTTCCCCCTAGGATGTTTCAGTTAATTCTTCTTCGAGTGCTTGCTCATATCCATTCCAGTTAGGTGTGTGCGCACCACGTGCACGTTTGTTGGAAGATTTTTACCCTAGCAACACTCGGTGGGTCGGCTGGGTGCCCCCTGGAGTGGCATTGCCATGATGCCGGATATATACCCCTGCCGACCCAACCGCCCCTCAGTTCCTTCTTACCGCCTGTGTCGGTCGTTGGAACAGTGGAGTGTGGTTTTACTGACCGCTACCTCCGTAGCTACTTGTAGTTCTCTAGTTATTTTGTTGTGTATATAGTTAGTTATGGTTAATTTTTATTGTTCATAGTTAGTGTATAGTTAAGAGGGGTTCAGGGATTAGCCCCTTCCTCGCACCCGGTGCCGGGGCCCATGCCCGGTTCACTGGGTTTCAAACTGTGCTCGGCCTGTCATAAGCTGATGGCGACAGGAGATCCACACGACTCCTGCCTTAAGTGTCTCGGTGAATCTCACCTGACAGATAAGTGTTGCATTTGCAAGGCTTTTAAGCCGAGAACAAAAAAGGAGCGGGACTTTCTGCTAAAGCAGCTCCTCATGGAGACGGCTCTTACCCCTCTGCCTTTGACACCAAGTGCTGGTCAATCGGCGGGCAGAAGCACCTCCTCAGCACTGGACCGTGCCGGTACTGCCAATGCCTCTCGGCCCTGGCCGTCGCCGGCACCGAAGTCGACTCGGCACCGCTACCTCTCCCGAAGGTCAAGAAAGCCTAAGACGACTCCTGCTTCCGTGCCACCTGCACTGCAGCCAGAGAGCTCGTCTAAGCCGGATCACCCGGCACCGACACCTGCCGCGGCACTGACGTTAGACCTGCGAGCTGTGGTTGAGCTTACTGTTCCATCCACACCAGAGTCATTCTCAATGGTGAGGGATCTGATTGCCATGACAAAGTCGACCCTGCCTCAACCCCCGGCACCGCCGGTGTGGGTAATACAGTCTATTGGAAAGCCTGCCTTGATAAGACCATCCTCTGTCGGCACAGCAGAGTGGAACCATTCACGATCACGGTCTCACAGACGTTCCAGGTCCTGTCAGCGCTCCTGCTCCCGACGCCGCTTGCAGTCCTGGTACCGTTCTCATCTTTGGTACCGGTCGCACTCGTGGCACCGGTCGGTATCCCGTTCACTGGCCTGCTACTCTCGGCACTGTTCCAGCTCTCGGCACTGCTCCAGGCACCGTGACTCCCGTAGCCGTTCCTGACATCGAGCCTCAATCTCGGTCGACCTCCCGGCACCGCTCCGGTCGCAGGTCCCGATCTCGTTCCCGGTACCAGTATGCCTCCTGGTACCGGTCCCCAGTGCCGAGTAGGGCAAGGTTCACTAGAGACAGAGACTCTGCCCAGGGCTTTTCAGCACCTCAATGGCCATCCAAACACGCATCAGTGTCGTCCCACGCTGACAGCTCTTATGCTCAGGACCGCGATTCTGATGTGCCCACCAGAGTCTTCCAAGAGGCCCAGGCCCAGGCCCAAGGACCCCATCAGTGGTCTTTCTGGACCCCTTGGGCGTACCACCAGGCCCGAGGCATACCAGTAGTTCCATCCTGTTCTGTCTCATCAGAGCACTGAGTGCCAGAGGCGATGGTTAGCTGTCCCCCTCCGACTGCTGCGGAGGAAGCCCCAGTTCACCCACCGAACTCCCAGGTTCCACTGGAGCAGGAGATCGCCCAAAAGCAACAGGCCACACAGGTCCCGCTCGTCGCCGGCATCGCCTCTTCCTCTTCTCCAGATGAGGCAGTGGCAGGAACATCCTCCTTGGGCCCTCCTCCAGTTGACCTGAGAGCCCATCAGGACCTCCTAAGGAGGGTAGCACTCAATATGAACCTCCAGGTGGAGGAGGTCCGGGAGGTAGAGGACCCGGTAGTGGACATTCTATTGGCAGATGCCCCCACTAGAGTGGCCCTACCGTTTATTCGGACCATCCAGGCGAATGCCGATACTGTATGGCAGTCCCAAGGCTCTATCCCTCCTGCGGCCAGGGGAGTCGAGCATAAATATATGGTGCCCTCTAAAGGGTACAAGTAGTTGTATGTCCATCCTCCTCCCTGCTCACTAGTCGTCCAGTCCGTTAATGAGAGGGAATGCCACGGTCAGCAGGCGCCAGCCCCGAAATCGAAGGAGGCTAGGTGAATGGATCTACTCAGCCGCAAGGTGTACTTGGCAGGGGCCCTACAGCTGCGGGTGGCAAATCAACAAGCCTTGCTTAGCCGCTATAATTATAACACCTGGGTGGCGGTGGTCAGGTTTTAGCCGGAGCTTCTCCCTCAATGCTCCCGCCAAGAGTTCGCTGCCAGCTCTTGGAGGAAGGAAAAGGTGGCCAGAATCTTCCTCCAGGCTCGTTGGATGGCAGGAGACTCAGCAGCCAGGATCTGGCCTCGGTGTTGACCTATGAGGCGCATTCCATGGCTTCAGGTTTCAAAACCTCCACCGGAGCTCGCAGTAATACCATTCAGGACTTGCCATTTGATGGTAAAGTGCCTCTTCTCGGAAAGACTGACCCCAGCTTGCAAAGCCTGAAGGACATATACAGGGTCATAAATGCGCTCTCTCACATGCATACGCCGGTGACCCAACGCAGGCCTTTTCGTCCCAGCCTCACCGTCCATACTCTGTGCCTAGACAAGACCAGGACTTCGGCAGGTGGCGCAGCCGAGGTGGTCGCAGATGAACCATAGAACCCAAGGGGGCAAAATCAAGTCCTGCTCGAAACCACCACCGGGACCAAAGACGAACTTTTTTGAAGGTGCGCCGAGGACGGCGTACCAGGCTGGGGAGAGGCCCAGGATCCCTCTCCTCCTTCTCCAACCGTCTCTCTACTTCTCCGGTGTGGTCCAGTTAACTTCAGATCGCTGGGTCTACGCACTGGTGGATATGGGTACTCACCTCCCCCATTTATTAGTCCCCACCCTCCAACCTGATCCCTCTTACAGGGACCCCTCTCACGAGCAATTCCTTTACAAGAGGATGCAGACGCTCCTCGCCAAGGAGCTGTAGAGGAGTACTGATAGGACGATAAGGGGCAAGGGGTTTTACTTCTGTTATTACTATTCCAGTCGACGGGCGGTCTCAGACTCTATCCTAGACCTGCGAGGATCAACCAGTTTATGTAAAGTTGAATTCCACATGGTATGCCCTGGGACCATTACCGTCCTGGCGATCTGGACGACTAGTTGACCGCCTCATAGAAGGACCGCGTACTTTCACATCGCCATCTTTCCTCCGACAGGAGATCCTCCACTATTTGTAGCTAACATCAGCACTTACCAGTTTCATCCTGCGTTTGGCCTTTCTGCAGCCCCAAGGGTATTTCAACAAAGTGTATGGCCGTAGTCGCCGCCTACCTCCGCGATGTCGGATACACGTTTTTTCCGTATCTGGACG
Source organism: Chelonoidis abingdonii (assembly GCF_003597395.2). Lineage (NCBI taxonomy): Eukaryota > Metazoa > Chordata > Testudines > Testudinidae > Chelonoidis > Chelonoidis abingdonii. Next base: position 106,358,625 of record NC_133776.1, read on the forward strand.
ATTGGCTCATCCGAGGGACCTCTGAGACACAAGTCACTCAGCACGTGGGCATCATCAAGGACCTATTCACACGTCTAGGCCTGAATGATCAATATAGAAAATCCACTCTGGTTCCCCACGCAGAGGTTAGACTTCATAGGAAGCTATCCTGGACTCCAGTCTAGCCAGAGCCTGCTTACCACAGACCGCGGTTTCAGGCAATGGCAACAATCATCCGAGGTCTACAGAATTTCCCGACAACCTTGGCTCGCACTTTGTCTCAGTCTCTGGGTCACATGGCTGCCTGGCACGTTTGTAAGCAAACACGCCAGGCTCCGCCTCTGTCCTCTCCAAATTTGGCTCAACTCGGTATATTCGGCCCGGGCAGGGACCCAATAGCCCCGATTAGTCACCATTCCCGAGCACTCTAGGCTCCCTAGAATGGTGGCTACTCCCTACCTGGTGTGTGCAGGGATGCCGTCTCCATCCTCCCCAACCCTCCGTGTCCTCTGACGACGGACGCGTCATCTCTCAGCTGGGGTGCTCACCTCAGTCACCTTTGTACTCAAGGCCTTTGGTCTTCTCAGGGCTGGCATTACACATAAATGTCCGAGAAGTGAGAGCAGTCCGCCTGGCATGCCAGGCATTCCAGCAACAAGTTGCGAGGCCGTTGTGTGTCAGTGTTTACAGACAACACAAAGGCCATGTCATTACAATAACAAACAGGGAGGGACACGGTCCTCCCCCTTTGTCAGGAAGCCATCCCAACTCTGACTTTTGCATAGCCCACTTGATAGATCTGGTAGCGTCCTTTCCCCAGGCATTCGGACACCCTGGCGGATCGACTCAGCAGGTCTTTCCTGTCTCACGAGTGTGGTCGTACCGCCTGGACATTATGCATTCTGTTCTTCCAGAAGTGGAGGATGTTTCCCCACATAGACCTGTTCGCTTCTCGCAAGGACAGGAAATGCCAGATGTTCTGCTCCTTCCAAGATCTCTCCCCGGGATCGATCTTGGACGCTTTCCTGATGCCGTGGAAGAGCCAGCTCCTTTATGCCTTCCCACCGTTCCCGCTGGTTCACGAGGTCCTGCTGAAACTCTGCAGGGACAGAGCGTGCATCATAATGATCGCTCCAGCGTGGCCCAGGCAGCACTGGTACACCACGTTGCTTGACCTGTCGATAGCCAACCCAATTACCCTGCCATTCCACCCAGACCTCGTAACTCAGGACCACGGCAGGCTTAGCCACCTGGACCTGCAGGCGCTTCACCTCACGGCATGGCTGGTGCGTGGCTAAACCAGTCAGAGTTATGTTGCTGTGAATCAGTATGACAAGTTCTCCTGGGTAGCAGGCAGCCTTCCACCTGGTCAACGTACCTGGCCAAGTGGAAGTGTTTCTCCTGCTGGTGCGAAACGCCTAATCTTACTCCCACTGAGGTCTCGATCCCCTCTATTTTGGACTACCTCTGGTCTCTCAAACAGCAGGGGCTAGCACTATCATCACTGAGGGTACACTTGGCAGCCATCTCTACCTTCCACCCAGGCAAAAGTTGTCGTTCCGTGTTCTCACACCTGTGGTTTCGAGGTTCCTCAAGGGCTTGGAGCGCTTATACGCTCAAGTATGCTGCCCAGCCCCGACCTGGGACCTCAAGCTGGTTTTAACCAGACTTATGTCTCCCCCATTCGAGCCGTTAGCAACCTGCTCGCTACTATACCTGTCTTGAAAGACAGCTTTCCTCATAGCCATTACGTCGGCCAGACGAGTCTCCGAGCTTAGAGCTCTTACGGTGGATCCGCCGTACGCTGTGTTCCACAAGGACAAGGTGCAGTTACGACCACACTCGGCATTCCTCTCTAAGGTGGTTTCGGCCTTTCATGTTAACCAGGACATCTTTCTCCAGGTCTTCTTCCCCAAGCCACACTCAACGCGACGGGAGCAACCATTGCACTTCCTGGATGTCCGTAGAGCGCTCGCATTTTATATTGAGCGGACAAAACCGTTTCCTAAAACGCCCCAACTCTTTGTCACGATAGCAGACCGAATGAAAGGCCTACCTGTTTCCTCTCAGAAGATCTCATCTTGGGTGACGGCGTGCATCCGCACTTATGATTTGGCTCATATTTCTCCAAACTACATCACCATGCATTCTACCAGAGCTCAGGCTTCCTCTGCCGCCTTCCTGGCTCGTGTACCTATTCAGGAGATATGTCACGCAGCTACCTGGTCCTCGGTCCACACATTTGCTTTGCATTATGCTTTGGTTCAACAGTCAAGAGATGATGCAGCCTTTGGCTCAGCAGTTTTGCATTCTGCCACATCTCACTCTGACCCCACCGCCTAGGTAAGGCTTGGGAATCACCTAACTGGAATGGATATGAGCAAGCACTCGAGGAAGAAAAGACGGTTACTCACCTTTGTAACTGTTGTTCTTCGAGATGTGTTGCTCATATCCATTCCAAACCTGCCCTCCTTCCCCACCGTCGGAGTAGCCGGCAAGAAGGAACTGAGGGGCAGTTGGGTCGGCAGGGGTATATATCCGGCACCATGGCGGTGCCACTCCAGGGGGTGCCCAGCCGACCTACCGAGTGTTGCTAGGGTAAAAATCTTCTGACGAATGTGCACGCGACGCACGCACACCTAACTGGAATGGATATGAGCAACACATCTCGAAGAACAACAATTACAAAGGTGAGTAACCGTCTTTTCTTTATGTCCCTATGGGTGTCCACCATAGGATGTGTGCATGCCCATGGGCTCTCAGTCAGAGACTGTAAATAGCTATGTCTGCAGGTCCATGCCTGGGCAGAGCACAGCCTCATGCTCCTATGCAAGGGCATATAAGGAGGCATAGATCAGTTGCTATTCCAGTTTCTTCTCAACTGTCTGTGGCTTGAGATTGAGTAATTGTGGTGTCTGCTGCTTTCAGCTACTTCCCACCTTGTGTACTTCCCTTGTTTATTGTATTTTAGCTTTTATTTTCCTAGTTACATTTTTCTTAGTTATAGCACATTTGTGCTTCCTTCCTCAGGTCTTTTTCCCATAGCAGTAGATACTCTGTCTCCAGTATCTCGGAGAAACACTGCAAAGAGAGAGAGGCTAGACTGAAGCTCCTCTTAATGGGATGCTCCATAGCTTCAGTGGGGACCATTCCTCCCTCCCACCAGGCACATTGGTCTCAACCTCTCAGGCAACTACAGTGACTGCTGAAGCTCAAATGAGGGGTATGTCACCTTATAGAGCTGACTCTCAGGAGACCTTGTATCCCAAAATTGGTACTGCCAAGGCTCTGGCTGACATGGGTACTGAAGCCCTGGTACTGCCCAAGAAGCCCCGATTGCAGAGATCATCAGGTAAACAGCACCAAAAAGCCCCTAATGGGTAACATCTGATGCCTCTAGGCACCAAGACACATCAAGATTGGGTGTTTTTCTAAGAGATCTGCTTTAGGAATTATTCTGGGGAAGTTTTATGGCCTGTACTATCGAGGAGATCAGAATGGTCCCTTGTGGCCTTAGAATCTATGAATCTAAAACCAGGGATTTCAAGACCACCTCAAGAGCTCTGGTACTTTTGTCATCTCAGAGCCACAGAGACCAGCCAGACTGGCATCTAGCTCTCTCCCTGGTACCATCCTCTTTGGAACATCAGCACTGCAAGCACAGAGACATCATCTCATCAGCCTCTCTGGTACTGTGTGCAGCATCTTTAGCCCTGCATCAGTCCCCATTCTCGGCTCTGGTACTGCCTCAGGCTCCTCCTGCCTGTTATAGTCCTCCCGATTCCTTTCCCCTGAGGATCTCTTCATCTTGGAGGAACTTAAGTCCCCCCTCTTAAGGAGCCACTTCCCTGGTACCGCTTTGATAGCTGGAGATTGAACCCTTTTGCATCAGAACAGGATCTGATCCACTGCCTCCAGCACTGATGCTTCAAGCCCTCTTCTCCCCCACCCCCCATTTATCTCGGGATGACACATCTTCAGACTCTGAGGTCTCCATGCAGGGCTCTTTTGACACCATTCCACCACACTCCTCTAGGAACATACCCTGAGAAGGACTTTCCAGAGCTCAGCATAGGTCCTAGATCCTTCAGGCATGAATATCCTTGGGGACCCTTCCCATTGGGCTTACTCAACCACCTTGTCACATTACAGCAACCAATTTTACAGGGTAGCACCTTGGAGGAAACACCAGCAAGAGTACTTGATGGTACTGCAAGTCACAGGCACTATAGACTCGCCTACTGGTACCATGCGCTCCCTCATACCCAAGGAGACCCAGGAGGAGTGAGACCCACTGAAAGAAGGCTCTCCCCTTTTGACCAAATCCTTCTCCTTCCCAGACCTGGTAATGCCACAACAGCCTTCCCATACGGACAACTTTAGGGCCCTCCAGAACTCAATGAACCATCTAGCGGAATCCATCCACCTGTGTCAGTGGGGCATCACAGTCTTTCTATATCAGGACAACTGGCTTCTCAGGGGCCACTATGCCCAAGAAACCCAATCAGCAACCACCAAGATCCTTGCCCTATTTCAGTCCCTAGGCCTTCTTATCAATCTAAAGAATTCCGTTAACACCAGTCCAGTGGATAGACTTCACTGGAGCCACACTAGACTCCCTAACTGTCAGGGTGTACCTGCTCAAGGAAAGATTTTCCACAATGTCCTGCCTGATCTCTACTCTACAACACAGCCTCTAAACAATAGGAAGGGCCTGTCTACAACTCCTATGCCACTTGTCTGCATCCATGTTTGTTATGCTGTGTGCGAGACTGCACCTCAGATGTCATCAGGCTTGACTAAGGACTATGTACACCCTAAACAGATGGTCTTTCTAAATGAATCACAGTGCCCCCACAAGTAGTAGACTCCTCTCTCAGGTGGTGAAAAGACCCACTGAAGGTCTGTGTGGGAACCCCATTCTCATGTCTGCCACCTTTTGAAAATCCTCACACCAGATGTCTCTCTCCTGGGTTGTGGGGCACATCTACAAAGGGCCACAGCACAACAGGGCAAATGGCTCCAAGAGATATCACTCCACATCAGTATCCTGGAGTTAAGGACAATCTTCTGTGTTTGACAGCAATTCCTTTACAGCACACTCTGTAAAGGTAATGTTGGACAATAGGGTAGCTATGTACTACACAAACAAACACAGATGAGCAAGAGCCCTGTCCTTGTACAGAGAATTGCTAAGACTGTGGAACTGGTGCATGTCCCGTCACATAGAACTCTCTAAAGTTTATCAGTTGGACCTTCAGAACACAGCTGCAAACTCTCTGAGCAAAAATTTCTATCGGGACCCTATGTGGGAGCTCAACAGCTCAGTCTTCCACAGCATCTGCCAAATCTGGGGCCTCCTGAAGGTGGACCTCTTTGCAGTCCCACCCAGTGCAAACTGTTGCCTTTTCTGCTCCAACAGACAATACAGCCATAGCTCTTCGGGAGATGTCCTGCTAGTACTTTGGCCCCACGTCTTGCTGTACACTATGACGGGATCCCAGGGGTACAAACTGACACTGTGGGATTGCTGTGCCCCCTTAACTCTTCAGCCGGGGCTGTCTCTCACAATGGTATGCCAGTGACAAGCAGCAAACCCCTCCAGGTGCTGCTATGATCACCATGTGGAGACCCCACACCCAGCTAAATTGTATGAAGGCTCTTTAAGCCACTCAAGAATTATACAAAGAGAGGCACCAGCAAATCACCCCAGAAATATACCGTCTTATACTGCTCAAGACTCCCTTGCATAGTGCAAGTTCATTAATTAGTTTGCCACTCCAACAAAGGGTGGTGGATGTTCAACAGCCCATGTTAACCTGAGCTGAGATTCTCTGGTTTTAGATAAAATATAAAACAGATTCATACAAAAAGGTAGATAGATTTTAAGTGATCATAAGTAGAAGACAAAAATATCAGTTTGGTTATATAAGGAAATAAAATCATAGTCTAAATTCTAACTTTAACAAACTAAGCAAGATTTGAATCAAACAGCTTTTCTCAACCTACTAGATGTTATAGCAGATGTGGGCAAACTACGGCCTGCAGGACTGTCCTGCCCGGCTCCTGAGCTCCCGGCCGGGGAGCCTAGTCCCTGGCCCCTCCCCCGTTGTCCCCACTCCCCCGCAGCCATGCCGCTGCGCAGGCTGCGCTCTGGCCTGCCACTCCCACTGGGCAGCATGGGAAGCACAGCTGGGTGTCGCGGCTGCGAGCTCCTGCTGCTGGTAAGGGGGCGGGGAGTGAAGGAGTTGGGTAAGGGAGCGGTGAGTCCTAGGGGGTAGTCAGGGAGGAGGGGGCAGTTGGATGGGGCAGAGGTTCTGGGGGGGGTGGTCAGGGGATGGGGAACAGGGAGGGTTGGGAGTAGGAGTCCCCGGGGAGCCTGTCAGGGGGCAGGGATGTGGATAGAGGTCAGGAGGGCAGTCAGGAGACAGGGAGCAGGGAGGGTTGGATAAGGGGGTGGGATCCCGGGGGGGAATTAGGGGTGCGGGGGGGTCTCGGGAGGGGTGGTCAGGGGATGAGAAGCAGAGGGCAGTTGGATAGGGGGTGGGAATCCCGGGGAGTTGTCAAGGAGCAGAGGTGAGCATAAGGGGTCGGGACAGGGAGCAGGGGGTTGGATGGGAGCGGGGATCCCAGGAGGGGATGGTCAGGGGACCAGGAGCAGGGTGGGGGATGGGTTTGGGATTCTGAGGGGGGCAGTTGGGGCGGGATGTGGGAGGGGATGGATAGGGGACCGAGGCCAGGCTGTTCGGGGAGGCACAGCCTTCCCTACCTGGCCCTCCATACAGTTGCACAACCCCAGTGTGGCCCTCGGGCCAAAAAGTTTGCCCGCCCCGTGTTATAGGATGCTCACAGTTCTTAATATGTAAGCTGTGTTTCCTTCTGAGCCTGGGACCAATCTCCTTAATTCAAAGTTTTTGTCTTCCAAATGATTTTCCAGGTATTGAGATGGGGGAGGGGAGAGACCAAATGGTGACGTGGGGGTCAGGTAGTCCCCAGTGTGTACGTGCCCTCTCTAAGAAGTTTCTGGGTGAGCGGATTCTTCTTGATGGGCCATCATCATATGTATGTCTGGTTCTGGCGTAAATCTGTCTTACAAGGTGTTCCTTTGTTGTAACTGAAAGGCTGGCTGTAGGCATCTCCCAACCTCACAGTATATTTCAGTAACACACACATAACAAAACTTCGTAACTTCAGATACAATGGTAACACACAATTCAACAAGATAATAAGGCTCAACAGATCAAGACTTTTTAAATGATACCTCACAGGACATGCATTGTACAAAACATATCAAAATCATATCACAGTAGTGAATATGGAGGTTCCAGGGTGCTACCTTGAAGGAGCGAGGGCTGATAGCAACCTCCTGGTTGGGACAAGTATGGTATTCGGATTTACTTTATCTCCCTGTTGTTATGCCTCTCTGCCTTCCACTCAGGGATCCATCCCAACTTTTCATCTCTGAAACTAATGGCTTAGCTCCTCAGTGATTCTCGGGCATAGAGTTAAATCGTTCGACCAATGTTCAGTTAGTCCTTTTGACAAGCAGAAAATCTACAACTCACAAAACTTATCTGCAGAAGTGGAAACATTTCAGTTTCTGATGCTCTCCCTGCTCTTTGCAAACCTCAGAAGCTCCACTCTCAAAGATTCTGGATTACTAGTGAACTTAATGGCACAAAGTCTGTCAATGAGCTCAGCCAGAGTAATCTGGCTGCTATCACAGCCTTCCATTCACCTATAGATGGGGTTTCAGTCTTTTCCCACCATAAATGGTCCAAGTCGTTAAGGGCTTACATAATTGATTTCCCTCTGTCCAGAACCCTGCTTCCCTTAGAACCTTAATCTGATTCTCAGCGCCTTAAGAAAACCCCTGTTTGAATCAATACCTGTTCTTTCTCCCTTAACACTCCTTTCTGATAGCCATAACCTCAATCAAAAGAGAGGGAGAATTTAGGAGAATAATTGCAGACCCATCATACCTTTCTGCTGTGACAGGGTCACAATGCGTCCATGTCCTCGCTAAAGTCTTGTCAGAATTTCATATCGATCAAGGGATTCGTTTGCCAGTATTTTAAATCCTCATGCCTTGAGAGAGGAAGCTACTCTTCTGACCCTAGTCTTTGACTTTTACAGGACAGAGACCTTTAGGCCTCTCCCAGATTCTTTGTATCCTTTGCCAAAAGGGGGAAGTGTCAGCCAATTTCCACTCAGACTTTCAAAGTGGATTTTTGGTTGCATCTTGACATGCTATGAAGTAGTTGCGATACATCCCTCCTCATAGAGTCACAGCCCAAGCCACTAGGGCTCAGTTTACTTGTTTAGCCTTCCTTAAAGATGGCCTGATACCAGAAATCTACAGGGGTGCAAGCTCATCCTCAGTTCACACCTTCGCCAAATGTTACATTGTCATACCTGAGTCCAGAGCCTGACACAGTCCTCCAAAGTGTCTTGGATCTGCCTCCTCAGTACCTGCCTTCATGTTGAGATACTGCTTGGGAGTCTGCCTCTGTGCTTTTACATGGGAGCACAAAGTGCTGTTCTGTACAGTTGCAGACACTGCTATTCACTATCTCAATAGAGAGTGCATGCGCGTACATCCTACGGAGGTGCACCCATAGGGACCAAACAGCTAGAATAAATCAAGTTATTGTACAGGTAAGTAACCTCTCTTTCCTTTCATTTCTGTTTTCTGAATTCTTTCCAATTTAGTGATTAAATGGTTCACATAAGAATAACCAAAAAGTTGTAGGGGTGTTGTTTTTTTAACCATACCTTAACATGATACTAAATATTTTTTGTCCTATCTTTATATTGTGCCCATTCATGTAGTATGCATGTTTTTAAGTCAAAATATTTTTTTCTCACTTTTCTTTAGGAGTAAATTGCTTAGTTTAATTATAAGGTGTTTAATAATGAGAGCCAGGTCAAACAAATGTATTCTGTGTTTAGTTCTGAAAATGATGAACTCCGGGGTCATTCTTATCTCTTGTGGTAGAGTTCCAAAGTCTTGGTCCAGCTCCTGAGAAAGTTACGTCTCCTGTTTCTCATGTACTTTAGCCACCAGATTTGTATGATACCAACACCTCTCTCAGTATGTCACGTGATGCTTCAGTCTATCAAGATGAAAGCAACTTGTCTGCTATGGATACTCCTACCACTACCCCAGAGAAGCGGGGGACACAGGTCAGAAATCTCCCATTTTTCATGTGGTAGAGACCTAGGAAGTAGAAGTAATTTATTGGAAGGAGGTGATTAGCTTTGTGGGTCACAGAAGACAGACACATTTGTGGCTTTTCCTGGCAGAGGTGGAGCTAGGTGCAGTTAAAAAGGTTCTCTCTGTCTCAAGAATGGGGAGCAGAGTCTGATGACTGATTTCCCCCCCCCCCCCCCCCCCTTTCCTTGGAGGGAGAAGTTGGTGAGTTAAAAGGCTCTCTTTGCTCTGGTAGTGGATGGGATTTTTGGTGTTACACCGGAATCATATGATACATGGAGACATAGTTATAACAAGGCTACAAGATTAGTGAAATGTGGGGCTTTATGGAGGCAGAGGAACAGTCAATTGCTGGAGCAGCCTTTGAGAGAGCTGCTTTCTTTCCTGCGTCTTGGCTGCTACAGTGAAGAAGGAAAAATTGAAAAGAGATAACTGGCAATAAGGACTGGTGAAAACGTACCGCTCAGAGAGAATCTGTGTAGGGCCAGAGACCTTCACTTGTACTACTCAGGATAGACACACGGTGACTCATGCTACAAAGGCCTGATGTTAAGTCCCTCTTTAGTTTTGATTAGGGCACAGAAAAAAAGTATTCAGCAGGTCTGGGAGATTTTTTTTTTTTTTTTTTTTTAATTGTAGCACCAATATGCTGGGTGCTGTACAGACACATAGGAAGTGACAGGTACTGCTCTCTGAGGCCTGGTCTACACGGCAAAATTTTGCCAGAATAGCTGTGTTGTCTAGGAGTATGAAATAATCGCATCCATTGGTCGACATAACTATGTCTGTAAAAACCTGGTGTAGATGCAGCTGTGCTGATGGAAGAATACTTCTGTATTATTCATGGAGGTGGTATAGCTATGCTGGTAGAACTCCTTTTGCTTGCTTACGCTGCATCTACACTGGGGGTTGTGCTGGCCTAATAATATTGGCCAAGGTTCTGTAGTGTAGAGAAGCCTTGAAAGCCAACAACAAAAAAGAGAGAAAACATATTCAAAGTGGTCATGATGATGACAGGCACCTATTTGGTTTTATTTTTTCATACGGGGGCAGAGATGGACTGAGGGGGGAATGGCATACAGGGATGTATTAATAGGAGCGTGAGTATGAAAATGAAGGAGGACAACGACATTAAGCAGAAAGAAAGGAAAGGAAGTGGGCAGACTGAGGTGGCAGCAGATATTGTGAGGGGCATCCCACTCAGCAGACTAAGAATATCAGAGTTCAGTTGTAGAATATAGTCTGGTATCATTGCTATCTGCTGTTCTGAAAATGCTTCCTAGTGGGCAGTGTCTAGTACATGTGGGAGTTGATTCTGTCCCCAAGAGTGCAGCACTTCCTCAGCCCATATGGCTGACAAAAGGTCTGCTGGAGGCTGCTCACTGCCTATGAAAATGTCCTCGGAAAACTTGTAGTTTAAGGTCTAGTGGCCCACTCTGAGTAGCTAGGAAAGCAGAGAAGCCCAGGCTTTAAACCCTCAGTTTCTCTTGGACTCCTTCGGAGGAGTAGAGCAAGAGAAGCCAGGTAGCAGACAATGCTAAGTGGTCTTGGAATACTTAGGAAGAGTCCCTGTTCCATGGGTGGATTTTTCATTGTGGTGTCAGTCATCGCTGGTACCTTCCTCAATGGTATTGCTATTTGTGTTCCTCATTCAGATACACCAGGGACGAGGTAGGCTGGGCGAGGAAGACTCTGACGTAGATATTGAAGGGTTTGATGAGGATGAGGATGGGAAACCTAAGACTCCAGCCCCAGTGAGTATATATACAGAAATCCCATCTGTAGTCCACTTGCATCCTCATGATAGAAGACTCCACAGTGCAGGGGAAATCTGCTGGGTCTGGCACACTCAGTGACATCAGAATCCACAGCAGTGACTAATCAGATACTTATCTGAAGTCATAAAACTGTCAATATAAAAACAAATGACTGAGTATATTGTCAATATGCCAGGTATGGCAGCAGCCTCATATATGACCTTTGATCTATGCCATTCCCATTCTGTGTGACCTAGGAAGTTGAAGATGGGGATGGTGACCTTGCTGATGAAGAAGAAGGCTCAGCACAACAGCCCCAGGCCAGTGTTCTTTATGAAGATTTGCTTATGTCAGATGGAGAGGATGATGATGAAGGGAGCGATGAAGAAGGCGATAATCCCTTTTCATGTAAGTCCTGGCTCTTTAAATCACAGCTCTGAGCAGGAATCAGTTGTTTTCATACCCTTCAATTATAGTAGCATACACTACAGCTTTTGTAGGTATACAGGACACTGCATATTTGTATATTGGTTACAAAGTACAGATTGTTATGGTGCAGTTACAAAGGAGATGTCAAGAGCAGAAAGAGAGAATCAGATTAATTTAGATGAAAGCTAAGATGAAGTGGAGTAGCAGTGAATGCTAAGTGTGGGCAGGAGAGAGAGTTGGGTGTTCACACATGATTCAGATGGTGGAACTCTGAAGCTTGGAAGAGGAGAGGCCTGTGGCTAGATGTAATGCTGAGGGACATGTGGAGTGGGCTGGGCAGCTGGTGCAAGCGCAAATGAGATTTGGATAGGAAAGCTGGAACATTGGATCGTAGTATGAAGGATCAGAGAAGGGGACTGTTGAAGCTGCACAGATAGGTTGGCTGATACAGACAGTGGGATGGATGAGTAAGAAGAGATAATTATTTTAGTGCAAGAATGGCAGATAAGATACTGTGTGGAAGATAAATGGCTTTTGTAAAAGGAAAAATTATTCTGGAAAACCAGCCAGTATTGTATCCTTTCAGCAGACTACAAAAGGATGCAAATCAATCCACAAGGTATAAAAGCTCTGTCAAAATTAATAAGCAGGCCTCTTCTGTTTGTTGCACAGCTATCCAGCTGAGTGAAAGTGGCAGTGATTCAGATGTGGAGCCCAGTGCAATGAGACCCAAACAACCTCATGTCCTTCAAGAGAACACACGAATGGGTATGGAGAATGAAGAGAGTATGATGTCCTTTGAGGGAGATGGCCGAGAGACCTCTCATGTTATGGAGGACAGTAATATCAGGTAATCAAAATTGAGAATAATATAGAAATGTAGGGAATGGGGTAGGAATGCAGGCTGTAAGGGAATCTCTCAGCTACCCAAGTCCTGGCACTTTTGAGCAGGTCACCAGACTTTTTTTTTCTTTTTTGTAAAAGGTTAAGTAGAAAATGTTGTTGATGTAAATAAGCTGAAAATGTCAGTGTAATGAGATTCCATTCTTTCTTTTAGTTATGGCAGCTTTGAGGAGCCAGATCCAAAGTCCAACACACGAGATACCAGCTTTAGCAGCATTGGAGGGTATGAGATCTCTGAAGAGGAGGAGGAGGAGGAGGAGGAACAGCGATGTGGGCCAAGTGTGCTAAGTCAGGTTCATCTTTCAGAGGATGAGGAAGATAGTGAGGATTTTCACTCCATTGCAGGAGATAGTGACCTGGACTCAGATGAATGAGTTGCCCAGACACCCTCAGTTACTGAGCGATGTAGCAATCGTGGTTTGGATTCAGATGAATGAATTTCCCTCATACTCTTTTGTACTAAGGGACTATGCGCTGTTAATTTGAAGCATCTTATTTTTCTTGTATAACTTAAATTTTAGTAGAATTCTGTTGTATATTTATTATTAAATTATCTGAATTGTGAATGACAAGATTTAGACAAAGATAACTTGCTGTAACCTGCACAGCAGTTCAGGAGCTCTAGTTACTGAAGCCAGCTACAGGTTTTATAATCTGGTTTACTTCCCTTCATTCTTTTCAGATATACACTGAGAACTTCTTACAAATATTAGGCTGGTGTTTAAATACCTTACATTGACCTTTGATATGACTAAGTTAACCAGCTCATACATTTATATAAGAAATAAACGAAGAAATATTCTACAAAAGTCTGAGTAAATTTAACATCTAAAGCATTTTTTAACATCTAAAGCAGCTGTTTTCCCTTTATTAAAGAGAAGGGCATGGTCCTTTATATTTTCTGAAGTGTACCCCAAATATTCAGAAAAAAGAGTCAGATCCATAAGCCCATGAATGCGTTCCCTGGAATTCTACTACAACTGGTCTGTAGGTCTCTTGAGAACTGCTTAACGGCCTTGAACATCTTAATTCACAGGAAGAACAGGTCTTTTGAAGCTCCTTGCTCAAGTTACAGTTTGTCCTGGAATTCCATAACTGCTAACCCAGGAGTTGCACAGGAGTTGCACAGGAATTTCTCTCAGCTTTCCGTGTGCTTTAAAATATGTGGGAGTGAGTTCACTTTCTTGTCTTAATCAAATGAAGAGAAAGCATAGAACCATCTAGGAAGTGCTATGGAGCCTCCTTCTCTCTTTGTTATATAGCTCATTGGATGAATTCTTAAAATAAAAATACAGATAAATTCTTTATATGCTACTTCATTATAGGATGGTTTCTGTTCCACTGTCTCTTAGCCTTTTGTGAGAGCAAGTCTCAGTCCACTTGTGATTTCATAACCATCCTTGTCACATAAGCATGTTGGTGCTCTTCCATGTATGGGACAGAAGAGAGAAGACTAGATTGTGTTCAAAGTGAAATTTAAAATCTGATGTTTTTAGCTACTACAAAGTGAGTACTTAGCGATTGAGTTCCTTCAAAATACCTATATTGCACTTGGAAAAATCCCTTCTTGTAGTAGCTACAAATCCAACCAGAATCATACATGTTGAATTTCCTGACTTGTGTATTTAAATTGTCAGTCTTTTCAGTTGATAATGACATATTTTGTTTTAATGTAAGTTACATTGACTACCAAACTGTAAAATAAAAGAAGTATTTGAAATAAAGTTGTAACAGTAAGAAGGTTGTAATGCTCATTTTGTGAAACATCACAGGCTTTCAGCTGAAACTGGGGTGTGAGTGTGAGAGAGGTATTAATGAGGCTGAACGTATATGGCAGGGGTTGGTGACCTCTGGCACGCGGCTCGCCAGGGTAAGCACCCTGGCGGGCTGGGCCAGTTTGTTTACCTGCCGCTTCGGCAGGTTCGGCCTACCGCAGCTCCCACTGGCCTTGGTTCACTGTCCCAAGCCAATGGGGGTGGTGGGAAGCGGCAAGGGATGTGCTGGCCACGGCTTCCCGCCACCCCCATTGGCCTGGGATGGCAAACAGAGGCCAGTGGGAGCTGTGGTCAGCCTACACAGCAGGTAAACAAACTGGCCCGCCCTGCCAGGCTCCTAGAGATTGCTGATGCCTGCTATATAGTATGGTCTGGGGTGATCATGGTAATCACATATTTTACAGAAAATAAGCAATTCCCTAGTATGAGGAGGGGCTGGGAGCAGTCAGGCCCCCCTGCCCCCGATTAATTTACACCAAAATCATCTCACTTTCACAACTGTGAACACGAGAGTAGCTGCCCTGCTCCCCGTGTCCTGTGCTGGGCAGCGCTCTTCTCTTCCCATCGGCCTTTCTCCTGGGGGCTACGCTACGAGACTCGAGTCCAGCTCGCCCCGCCGCCCCTGCAGCAGGGTCCGTCCCGGGATACGGGGGCGGGGGAAATCGGGCGCGTGCTCCCAGCGCGGGGCACCCACGGGGCGGGGCTCGCGCTCCAGTATGCACGCGCCACGGCCCTGCGTCTCTCCTTGACGCGCGCACCCGGAGTTGGTAGCGGGCGCCATGTGGTGGTGAAAGAAGGTGGTAGCGCCTGACGCATGCGCGCTGAGATCTCATTTGTCGCAATGGTCTCACGCGGAAGGATAACGAGAAGGTGGCTAGAAACATTGAATAGGCATCTATGGGCTCCCTAATCAGGGAGTCCATCGAAAGGAGGCGAGTTATTTCCAGAAACAAATTCATCCTCCGCAATTGGATTTGGTGTCGGCTAGGATTCTATACCACCCGGACTTCCTTTGCCTATTAGGACTATTTTGTGGAAAGAAATAGGTCCGTTAGAAGCCATATGCCCTGGCCGTGTAGCTTCCTCCGCCTCTGCCGCCATTTCTGGAGCCGCCGCCTTAGTGCGAAGGGGGAGCTTCGGAGAGGTTGTTGCTCGGTGGCTTGTTCGCGCCTGACTGGCTCTCTCCGCGCTTGGGGGAGCCCCAGAGCTTGAGCCCGAGGCTCGCCCGCCCAGCCGCAGCCCCGGCGTCTCTCCTGATGGCGACCTCTGTGGGGAATGTGGCTGACAGCACAGGTACCGGGCCTGCGGGGCTGGGCAGGCCGCGCCTGTCTCGTCTCGCTGTGGGGATGCGGGAGACCTGAGATCGCCGCCCTGCTAGGGCGGTCGTGTTGGCGGGGCTGTAGCCCCCGTGTCCCCAGAGGGCCTTGGGGTGCGGCGCTTGCGCAGGCGGGAGAGCCACAGGCCCCGCGACCGCTGTTCGTGGAGGGCCGTTTGCAGGTATTTCCTCTTCCGCCCTCGGAGAGCGTGTCCCCCCACCCCCGGAGGTAAAGGGGTCCGTCTCCCCTGCGGCTGCTGGTCCTTTGGTTCGTCCGCGTGGACAGATTGGGCTGTTGTACTATTGATAAAAATAAGAATTGAAGTTTAATTCCAGAGCTCAGTTTTCTGGGGGTTCTTAGCCATTACGGCAAATGTGGTTGTTTTAAAGAGAGCTCAACGAAAATGTAAAAGCACTGAGGTGTATACATTGGCCGTGGGGGAAGGGTTTTCTGCTGGTGAGAAGGACCAGCTAGTACGGAAGTATTCTGTATCCTACCGTGTTGATGTATGAATCATAGTGTCAGCATAAAACACTAGTTAATGTGAAAAGGAGGAGTACTTGCAGCGCCTTAGAGACTAACAAATGTATTTGGGCATATTGCCTTTTCTGTTTTGTGACCAAGTGCCCGAGAAGTTTATACCAAATTATTCAGTTTGAAAGGCGGAATTTTCCAGAATCCTGTGTCTGAGGTTCAGTAAGTGTGCATAGAAGAATGCAGTCCCCAGATATTTCACACAGTAACTCAAGATTACTCGCTGATCTTGCAAAACAAACAAATTGGGCACGCTGAATTTATGTTTTCTGTAACAGCTTGTGGTAAATAGTATAAATTGCAGGTCTTAAACTACAATTTGTGGGGGCCACGTTAGTTTAACCTTTTTTTAAGTCACACTGTTTGCCTTTTTTGTATTCATATTTCAGTTTTCATCATAGCTTGAATTTCTTGTAAAGCATCAATGAGTGTGCATTTTTTGATGGGTTGTAGAGCCATGATTTAGTTTGTACTTGTATGAAGACTTTATGAAATAGGGCCCAGAAATATTTCTTGGGAAATGCCTGGATCTCTCCTGCTACCTCATCCCCTTAGTTCCAATTACAATTTTCAGGAGTTCCTTTTCTGTACTTTGAGGCATATGCTTTGAAGTGAACCAAATACTTTATTTCATAAATTGACAGCTTAATAGGAAAATGCTTTTAAGATCTGCTGCTAAGATTGAATCTTTTGCAAGAAAATTAGCTATTGGGGTCTTTTTATATATTTTTCATATTTTTCTGTGTTGGTTATCACTGTATCTGAGCACGTGACAAACAATTTATTGTCAGAGCACGTATTATTCTTGGTCAAGGTCTCTCATAAAGTCAGGTACTCTTTAGAAAACATTTGAATTAGTATACTTATACTAGACTATATAAATAATAGCATGAGAGTTCTGTATGTGCCTGAGGAAGAACTCTTCTGGAATCTACTTAACTATCGTTGTTACTTACAGAACTACTTTGAGTTGAAGTGGAGTCTAGATGAAGGTATTAATTGCAAGGCTGTGCATTTGTTAGATAAATTGGTGTCTTTTCTATATAAGTGTTAAAGAGAAGGGCTCTGATTTCCTTTTGGACTCTGATCTAGCTGGCCACCCCACATCCCCTAATACTTGCAAATAGGACCAGTTCCAAAATTTAACAAGAGTGAATTGGTTGGTTGGCACTAGTGCTCCTGAATTTAATTGGTGGGGAGAAGTGGGGATGTAGCTCATTTTTTGAAAGAGTTGGCAAATGAAGGAAATCTAAGGGTGTGTTTCACCCATTTTCAGGTTAGTAAAATCCATTCTCCCAAGTTTTGGACAAAAGTAAAGCATCTCTGATCCACTTCCTTGTATTTGTCACCCTCCAGATCTTACCTGGAGTGCAGTTTTAAGCATGAAACTTAAATGCTTGTTTTTTGACAGACCGTGGGGTGGGGTGGTGGTAAAAAATATCTAAGTATCAAAGAAAACAAGTAAGCCAGATTACCTTTAGTTTCACAATTGTAAATCTCATTTCAACATTTCCATCTTGATTTAAGGGCAGTAGTACATAGCAATTGATTTCCTCTTTTTAGCTTTCCTTGTCTTTGCAACTTCAGTAGTAGAAAAACGCTTAACAGCAGGGATTGGAATCTTTTTTTAAACCAGGCACCACCTATTTGAAGGACTAAAACTGAACCAGAGGTAGCAACAATGGGAACTGGATACCTAACAGTGTGGTCTAGGCCAGTGGTTTTCAAACCTCTTTTCTGGTGATCCAGTTGAAGAAAATTGATGCCTGCAACCCAGTGGAGCTGGGGATTACGGGTTTGGGGGGTGGGAGGGGCTTAGGGTTGGGGTGAGGGCTGGGTAAGAGGGGTTCAGGGTGTGGGAGGAGGCTCTGGGCTGGGGCAGGGGGTTAGGATTTGGGAGGGGGTCAGGGCTGGGGGTTCAGGCTTGGGTGGGGCTAGGGATGAAGAGTTTGGGGTGCAGGAGGGGGCTCAGGACTGGGGCTGGGGGTTGGGGCACAGCTCCAACGGCTCCTGGTCAGCAGTGCAGCCAGGGTGCAGGTAGGCTTCCCATCTGTCTTGGCACTGGAGACTGTGCAACGTCTGAAAGCGACCAGCAGCAGGTCCGGATCCTAGGTGGCTCTTTCCCACAGGCACCGCACCAGTGCTGGGCAGCAGCGATGATAATGGGACCAGAGCCATCGTGACCCAGTGCTTTACATTCTGTGACCCAGTAATGGGTCACGACCCACAGTTTGAAAACCACTGGTCTAGGCAATCCTCTGATGAGGTGCCTAGTCCTCCACTAGATCAAGTTCCTGGGAATGGTGCTGTCTTTAGAGTCCCCAAGAAGAGTCCAGCTTTCATAGCCTGTGGCTAGTAGTAGGATTAAAAATTTGAAGGGTTACTCATTCTTTCAGCCTGTTTTGGAGATTTGTCTGCGAATAACTTAAGCCAGCTTCTCTTAGGAGCTTTCCAAAGCTGTGTGATAAAACTTGAGGGATTCATAGTTGTGTGCATAACAGTGTTGCTAATTCCACCTTGTGGCAGCATGTCAAAGCTATGAACAATAGGAGACACACTAGAGCTGTCTGTCTTCCCTTGGAAGATAACACTGAATCAGCTTAGCCATCCAAACATGAACTGAGTGTCTCTTTGCAGTCAGCACTGGAAAGAGTCATTTTTAAATGAAAGATTGAAGGGATACCATCAATTTGAAATGAGTGAATTAAAAAACTGAGTAAATAGCTTCAAATTCAGTTGATCATCTTTTTTTTCCTTTTTTCACAATTTCTTACTTTTCACACAGCAGTATACTTTTTAGATTCTCACAAGCAAGGGAAACTGACTTTTGGGGATTTCTGTGGTATCTATATGCTTCCCTGGTAAATTAGATCTGTTTGAGGTCCCTAGTATTACAAAGGGTTCAACTGTACTTTGGTTTTACATTTAATAAAATGAAGATCAACCAGGTTATGGTGCAAAATGTTTATGTGCGAAACTGGCTGCACAAGGGTGTTGTAGTGCACCCATTTTTCCAATTGTGGAAGTCTTTGGTCTTTCGTTTACAGTAATCTTCAGTGTTACGAGTAACAATAGGTGGTACAAAATGTTCAGACAGAACTTGGTGCAGGGCAACTTTCCGGTTCTCTGGGACAAATGGATTTTTCGATCCCTGCTTAGTAATAGCCTGATTGTTCATTTTCTATGCCAGGTAGCTGTGATTTGTAGTTGGGAAGAGGATTGCATGATCTTTGTCTCAGAAAGGTGCTATTTTATTTAAATCTTTAAAATATGCAAGCTTTATCAGACACGTAAAACTCCTCTTCCTAATCTAACTAGACATTCAAAATTAATAACTCCATCTGCTTAACAACCTTGTCCCCCAAACAGCCTGTCCTTCCTAGTGACCCATTCCTTGAAAGGCTAGGAGAATATAGTCTTTAATTACAGCATGCGCTGTCAGTCAAGCCACCCTCTGGATGGTTTTTTATTTTTGTTCAGCACAGATGAGATAGGCAGTGTGTGAGGGCAAGGGAAATACTATTTGAGACTTTGTGGCACCATATGAAAACTTTGAAACAAGTTCTAATGGAGAACAAGTCTGTATATGTAGTAAAAGTCTTTCTGTTCCCTTTCTTTTATTTCTTGATTTTTTTGCATGAAACCTATATCTTTATTTTTAAGAATGCTACTGTTCTTGCTGTTTCCCACACAATACTTACTAGAGAAACTCATTATAAGATTATGAGCGGGTTCTAGCTTCAGATGGGGGGAATAAGCAAACATTCAACCTGTTTTCATGCTGAGGTATTTGGTATTAAGGATAGGAAATACAATATTGCAGCAGAAGTCTCTTCAAATATTATTTCAGTGTGAAGTCTCTAATTCAGTTTTAAAAACTCAGTGGTTGTATGTTTATATTATTTAGTTTAATAGTTTTGTATGTCATGAAAAGAGAAGCAGGGAGTAATGACTGATTTTCAGAAGTTCACCAGTTTTTAATATATTGATTATAAACTCTTATTGAATATATTTCCCAACTCTGACTGAGGAAAGAAGACCATTGTAAAGTAGGATTAATTTATATGCTTAGAGAAGTCATAAAAGTATGTTGAAATGAGGATTTAGGAGTTTAAAATGCTAGATGCTCTAGTGCTTTATGTAGTTTCAAGCATTTTCATCCTTTAATTTTACACACCATATTTTTACAACTCTTTTGTTTCCATTTTCTAACTTTTTGTTTTCCCCCCTAAATGTTTTGGTGATTCTCCAGAACCAACGAAACGTATGCTTTCCTTCCAAGGGTTAGCGGAGTTGGCTCATCGTGAATATCAGGCAGGAGACTTTGAAGCAGCAGAGAGACATTGCATGCAGCTTTGGAGACAAGAGCCTGATAACACTGGCGTTCTTTTATTACTATCATCCATTCACTTCCAGTGTCGCAGACTGGACAGGTAGGAGATTTGAAATATCCATTTATACTCTTTGTATTGTTAACACTTCTTCTAGTCTGAAAAAAGAATCTATTAATGCTGTCTGCAGCTTTGAGAAACTTTGTTATAATTCTAATTAATTTTGTTATCAGAACTGATATTTGAGTCACTATTTGACTGACGACAGGGAAGATCAGGGCACTAACTATAGATTATTTTTCCATTTTTGGCTTTGGTTATGGTGAATAGCATCCCAGACAACTCCAAGGTAGTGTCTGATCACTCTTCTGGGCCTTTTTTACCACTTTCTGTAGAGGTTGTGTCCAAGGTTGGTAAATTATGCCCTGTGAAACCATACTCTACCAGTTTGGGAATGGGAGTCTCTGAAATGGCAGTCTTCATGTAAAACACATGAAAGTGTGTTAGCTTTTATTAAGCCTCCTCAGAGCTTTGGGTTTTATGCTCAAAGTAACTGAACTGAAGAATAGAGAGAGGCTTACATTCCTTTAAATAGCTTAAGTTTGTTAAACATGTGACAGGGATAACTTCTTTTAATGCTATAACTGGACAAATCAGCATCAGCTATATGTATCAGGTGCACTCAAAGGCACTTATACGTTATTTCTTCTGGTGCTACTTGGACACTAGTTGCTAGCCTGCAACACGTGTTGTTGTTTACCTCTGAAATATGTTCCTCTCTTTGGAATCTTTGTGAAATTTTCTCAGCCTCAAAGTTGACTCATTGGTATATTTTTACCTTCATTAATCTTTCTGATATACCTCAGATGTTTAAAAGCTTGCTAACTGTTCTAATTATTGGAGATCTAACTAATTAAATGGTGTGTTTAGAATTATTGCTACAAGCATCTCCTCACCATAGTGCCTTGTTATCATGTGGTTTAGATCAAGTGTAACCAATGAAGTTAATCTGAGGTGTGATTATTGCTAGTTGAAAACTTTTCCCATTACCCAAGTTTAGAGAACAAAAAGTTTCTATAACATCCCTCCCTGTTACTCTGTCTATTGAAAAGAGTCAGAAAAAACATTTGTAGGTTGATTGGAAGGAGTGCCGAAGCCCGCAACTGCCGAAAAGTGTGAATAGAAGTCTTGCAGTGTTTTTGATCCATCAGTGTGAGTTTAGGCTAGAAGATTTGCAAAATTCAATTTACCTCTGACAAGTAATCTGTCTTGAATAAGCATGTAAAATATTGTGAAACTGGAATAGTAGATTTTGTGCCTGGGCAGATAAAACTTGCTGGATGGTTTTGCAAGGATGGCTAGTTGGTTATATGTTTGACTGATTTGACTGCAGGGCTTTGGAGCTGTGCTCTGCTCCAGCACCAGGCAAAAACCTGCCGCTCCACTGCTCTGGAGCTGCTCCGTGCTCCGGCTCTGGGCTCCGCTCCAAAGCCCTGGATTTGAGGTTGTACTAGTAATTCTGGCCGTAGACTTGCCTGTAAACCCCGCCATTGGCAAAGTTTGTGTTAACGTGTCTGATTTTCTCCAGGTCTGCTCACTTCAGCACTTTGGCTATTAAACAGAATCCATTGTTGGCCGAAGCCTACTCGAATCTAGGGAATGTGTACAAGGAACGTGGGCAGCTGCAAGAAGCTATTGAGCATTATAGGCATGCGCTACGCCTCAAACCAGATTTCATTGATGGATATATTAATCTGGCTGCTGCACTGGTTGCTGCAGGTGATATGGAAGGGGCAGTACAAGCCTATGTTTCTGCCCTTCAGTACAATCCTGTAAGTAACACTTAGTTCATAGAGCTCTATGTTATACCCTACCATCAAGCACACTGCTGCTTCAGTACAGATAGAGAAGTCTTTGGTTTACGTGATGGTTTGAAGAGTTAAGGCTGGTGGTGAAACCCTAACCATAGACTTAGTGCAGGGGTTCTCAAACTTCATTGCACCAATTACTACATGACCCCAAACTGGGTGGCCAAAGCCCAGGCCCCACCACCCTGGGCCAAAGCCCTTGGGCTTAAGTCCTGAGTGGTGGGGGTCGGGCGTCAGCTTCAGTCCTCGGCTCCAGCAGCTCTAATGCCAATCTGGCAACCATTTAAAATGGAGTCACGACCCACAGTTTGGAGAACTGCTGAAAATGTTCCTAGTGATCAGGTTTTTTACAATTAACATTCTTTTTACAATTTTAAAAAGGCATGACATTCTTTGTTTGCGTCAACATTTTTTTTTTCCCTGGGAATGTTCTGTGACTGCTTGTTATATACTTAACTCTATAATTGAGTTGTTAGAGGAAATTTCCCAAGCAATGACTCTG
The DNA here is from genome assembly GCF_003597395.2 of Chelonoidis abingdonii. Taxonomy (NCBI): domain Eukaryota; kingdom Metazoa; phylum Chordata; order Testudines; family Testudinidae; genus Chelonoidis; species Chelonoidis abingdonii. The sequence goes on from NC_133776.1 coordinate 106,381,233, forward strand.
AAAAAGATTTGGGAGTTGTGGTGAATAGTCAGCTGAATATGAGGTCCCAGGGCAATGCCGTTGCCACAAGAGTTAATTCAGTTCTTGGCTGCATAAACAGGAGAATCTCGAGTAGGAGTAGAGAGGTTATTTTACTTCTGTAATTGACATTAGTGAGACTGTTGCCAGAATACCTGATTCCAGTATCCAAAATTCAAGGATGTTGATAAATAGAAGAGGATTCAGAGAAGAGCCAGGAGAATGAATAAAGGATTAGAAAACATGCCTTATAGTGGTAGACTCAGGGAACTCAACCTGTTTAGCTTAACAAAGAGAAGATTAAGGAGTGGCTTGGTTAGGGCTTGTGTACACTTACAGCTGTGCCAATGCACTGTTTTAGTGCTTTAATGTTCTCCCATCAGCATCGTTAATCTAGCTCCCCAAGAGGTGGTAGCTATGTCAGTGGGAGATGCTCTTCTGCCAACATAGCACTGTCTACTCTGGCGGGTAGGTCACTATAACTACATTGCTTGGGGCATGATTTTTTTTCCACATCCCTGAGGGATGTAGTTATATTGACATAGGTTGGTAGCATAGACCGAGCCTTAGTCTATAAGTACCTACATGGGGACCTGATACTTCATGTTAGGTTCTTCAGTCTAGCAGAAAAAAATATAACGTGATCTGGTGGCTGGAAGGTGAAGAAATTCAGACTGAGAATAAGGTATACTTTTTTAATAGCAAGGGTAATTAACCATTGAAACAGTTTGCTAAGGATTATGATAGATTCCCCATTGCTGGCAATCTTTAAATCAAGATTAATGTTCTAAAAGATATGCTAATTTGGGGAAATTCTGTGCCCTATGTTAATACAGTAGTCAGACTAGATCAGTGGTCCGTTATGGGTTTGGAACCCATGAATGACTTTAGATTTTTCTAATAGGTGATTTGCTATTGATGCCTTTGACTTACGTGGGGAAATTCTGTGAGAAGGAAGAGAGTAGGGAAAATTGATGTCTGAGAACTAGGAAAAGCTGGTCTGTCATTAATGTCTTTTGAAGTTTTTAAATCGTATGGCAAAATCTAAACCTGAAAGTTGTTAAATACTAATTAATCCATACTGTGGATTAACAAAATGCAAAAAAGATTAATATTAAACATTTCAGTGTTTCCCTTGGATGGGATCATCTGCTTTAGTGACTTTGTCATATACCTAACGCCAAGATGTTACACTGTTCAGTATCTTTTTAGTCTTCACTAAAGCCTTGCAACCTGACTTGAACCTGACAGAATCAGAATACAGTTTTGGGGTTTGAGTCAGGTCAGATAGGCTCTGTCACCACCTACCCATGCGGTCAGTGTAGCAGTGGCTGCCGGCCCCTCTCCTGCTGGCCACTACAATCTCTCTGTGGAGTAAGACTGATGTAGACTTCTCACTCCACATCATGCACAATATAATGAGGCCATGGTAGCCAGAAGGAGCAGGGCATGCAGCAGCTGTTACGTTAACTCCGTGGGCAAGGGGAGCTGGAAACTCCCACCAGGCCAAACCCCAAGGATGAGGGGGCCATGCTGACATGAGTTCAGGGGGAAGGGTCGTGTTTGGGTCAGTTCTATAAATGCCTCAGCACACACAGGTGCGATTTGCATTGGGTTGTGAGTGGATGCTGGAGGTGCCTTCCTCTCTTGGTCCTTCCATTTGCTGGCAAAATAATACTTCAGTTCTGAGTCCTGGCTCTGGTTACAGTGAAAGTAAGAAAATGATAAAATAGGGATAGCAAAGCAGGGGAAATGGGACAAACTACCAAATGAGGGAAAGTGGAAAAGAAACACTGCCTTAGAGGCAGGGTTACTTTCTATCTAGGTACTTCAGATCCCATCACAATAGAATCTGAACAAAGCACAGATAATTATGAAGGTATGATTAGGGCGATGGGTTTGAGACCTAAGGTAGATTTTTATGATACAGTTCTCCCAAAATTATTTTCACTACTGCTCAAAAGAATTGAGGCCCTCATACAAAGACGAGACTTAAAAACTTATTTTCTTTGTTTGCTGTTGGTGTGTTTTCATTACTGGAATTGGATTAATTGAGTGCTTCTCTTTGTGGGAGTCACCATATTACTGTTTAACAGTTTGATTATGCACTACATTAAAGATTTTAGGTCTAGAGAAGTCATTAGGCCTCATCTACTTGGTTACGAAGGGTCTTGAATGGTACGATAGAAAACAATGAGCACTAGGGGATTAGAGAAGTCTAAGCAAAGTTCACTTTCATAAGATCTCTCTGAAGAAGTCTCTTCACTCCCAAGTGCAGCTGCTGACAACATGACTTTGATTTTCAGGACTTGTACTGTGTTCGTAGTGACCTGGGGAACCTGCTCAAAGCCCTGGGTCGCTTGGAAGAAGCCAAGGTAGGTGTTCAGTAGAATACATTTAAACATCAATGTTTTGAAAACTTGAACTTTCCACCAAGTCTTCAAATCTGCGTTGATCTGCAAACAATCTGAGAAACTGCTGAAAACTGAAGGCACTGAATTGTCCCAGCGTAGTTGCAGGGCAAGATATGGCACGTCCATGTTAAATGTTGGTTTAAAACAAGAAACGGAACATTACTGAGTCTTTCTGCTGAACTAGACTATCTGATATCATTCTGAAGTCTTGGGCAGGGCCATCACCATGGTCTTATCTGGAAATAAATAACATTCCTTCAAATCTGAGGCTTGCCTGCTGGTGCCAAGCAGAGAGCCTGTGATTTAGCTCGAGATTCCTGTACAATGCAGGTGCTATTGAAAATGCTGCTCTTCTAAAGTCCTTTGCGGCTTGTAAGTGGAGAAGAACCTTATCCAAATGTTACTCTGTAATATTGGCTTTTAAAGATTTTATTCTTTAACCTTTCCCCTCACCTTTATAGTGGAAGAAAGGCTAATAAACTATCATAGATGCAGTACATCCTTCCCTAAACTTGTGCTTCCATGTCTTCCCCCCAAAATAAAGTATCAGAAGGACAAAGCTGGTTTGTTTGGGAAATGAACTGATTGAAAGAAAACTTGCTAAAGTGGAAAGGTGGCTTCTAGCAGTCTGTGTTTCCCAAACTGAGAATTCGAATACCAACATGGGTTTTAAAGCTCTTGACATATTTAAAACTTTGATTTCAAAACAAAATGGTCTTGTTACAAGCCACCTTACGCGTCCGCGCTGCAGGGGTGAGGAGTGTGGAGAAACAAGAGTGACTTTGGACTTCACGTCTGTCACTCCAAGCCCCACGCGCATGCTAACAAGTGGAGTGTATGTACAGTGTAGCTGTCTATTTGGCTGCAGCACCATTTGGGGAGGGATATTGCTTTCAGAACCATCTATTTACAGCGTAGGGGGAGTGCTACTTTAAAGTGCATTGTTCATATTTTTTTCTGACAATTCGGATGCATGCTTGTCTAGACCAGCATAATTCACAGTTGGTCAGATCTGAGCTGAGCAGATTCTGAAATAGTTCACCAATTATAAATGTCTTTGAGACACTTGGTTCTCAGCCCACCAAGTGGACAGCTAACATGCATTGCACTTCACTGCAGCTTTAGTGTGACTGGTATAGGCCAAGACACTGCGCCTGCCTTAGGTTGCTGACCTCTTTGTTTCAGAGCTCTGGAGACACCTAGTTTGAAAGTTATTCTGTTTTTTTCTAAGAAGTCATTGAGCAAGAAAAATATCTTGAGTAAATTGCAATGTATTTCTTTGGTTATCAGTGCATTTGAAAGATCAAGCCAGCAAATTCCTTACAGTTTGAACCAAAACTTAATTTCTTGGTAGACATTTCAGAGCCTTTCTTCCAGAAAAAAGAAAAAAATCCCTGCTGTATGCAATAGCCCTGATTAACCCTCTCCCTTCTGCATGACTCCTGTGTTACAGATTGTTCTCATTCCCATGTTAGACATATCCAGAGAATTTCAATTGCTTTGTTGAACTTTTACTAATGATCTTGTTTTATTTTCTCTCTTGTTTTTGGTTTTTCACCACTGATATTGTATTTAGAAGGTTTCAGGTGGGTGAAACCTCCTATTCCATGCGTAAGGTGCCTCGCTGAAGGGAGCTCGAGGCCTGGATCTAGGGCAGACACACACCTCCTCCTCCTCTTCCAGCAAGGAACGCACCGAAAAGTCACATGATGAGAAATATGGTAACGGGTTTGTAACTGCCACAGCAAAACCATTTGCCTCCATGCCTGAATCTTCTGTCTTGTGGCTTCAGAAACAGCTTAAAATATTTTATTTACAAGCAAGTAATGTAAGAGAATGTTTTTTACTACTAGCCACAATTCTTTCAAAGAAATAAAGTAAAAGTAAATTAAGATATTTAAAAAGAAATAATAATTGGAAATAGTTTTATAGTAAAAGCTTCTAACTCTTCTGGTTGTTCATTTTTTCCTTTTTTTCTTCTTTGTTTGGATTGCAGCGTTCTGCTCTTCTGATGATGCGCTGTGATCCTGCAGTAGCGCAAAGGCTGCGCAGCGGTAACGCGCATTGTGTGCGAGTAAGCCCTTGTGAACGGTTGACTAGATGATTAATCTCTGATTGGGCGGCTGTCTGAGCTCCATGCCATACCCTTTTAGATAAAATCGGGTCACCGTTCATTTAGTCCAGTTGTCAAATTTAAGATGGAAGTTTCTACATGGGTCTGTCTGGTAGATTAATGATTCTGGTTGGCCGTTCACTCTATCTTGGGGCAGTCTACATAGCACAGCAATTTGCAGCGATAGCGTGGCGGCGTGCTGTTAGGATGCGCCAGCGACTTCTTGCGCTTGCATTACAGGGACCTAAACCTTCATGCAATTCTGTTATTTGAGGTTTTGAGGCTGAGATGACTCAGTGAAAATATATTCAAGAGGGAGGAGTTGTTAGTAAAAATAGCAGAATAAAATACAACTTGCATACGACTTCTGACTCAGGGAAAAGGACAGGTAAGCCTTCAAAAATGTTAACGCCACTTTCAGTAGTTTGCTTCTAGATTTTTTTTTTTTAAAAAAAAAACATTTTATATACACGTCTTCAGAGTACTTTTAAAATCATATACATTTTTCCTGACTTAAGGCCTTTGTGTCAAGGGAAACCAGTTGCTTTATGGAGTAAATTCTTGATGACTCCTAGATTGGGCAGACAAGTCAGCACTAGAAATGATTTGGAAGAAAAATCCTCAGTTCTGTACAAACACTGTTAAGTCCTCAGGTGAATTGGTCTCTGAATGCATATTACCTAAAGATCAGCATAACTGAAAAATGGTGGGCTTGCACTTAGGTTTTGGTTTGCGCTGGCGCAGGATCAGCCAGCTGTTTACAGTGCATTAGTTTTGGCGCAAGCTAGCCTATACTGCAGGATCACTTTTGGCTGGTTAGAGAAGGAATATTGACGATTTATTTTTTTTTCTCATTTTTCTTTTTACAAATATTCCCCTTCCTCTCTGTCTTGCTTCTTAACTGTTTCAAGGCCTGTTACTTGAAAGCAATTGAGACTCAACCAAACTTTGCAGTAGCATGGAGTAATCTTGGCTGTGTTTTCAATGCTCAAGGAGAAATTTGGCTTGCCATTCATCACTTTGAAAAGGTAACTGTTTATGCCTGTCATGTTCTTCAGTTAATTCCAGTTAGCAAAGAATTGTGTAGATACAAATAAACACTTTTCTAGCTGGAAGAAGTATTCAGATCTGCCATACTCTACCCAATGTGGTACATTGTTAATTATTGGTATAACTTAACTCATGAAATACCTATTCACATGTAACGCTGCCCAGTTGACACTGGAGTAGTGTTTTAGAATTGCTGTAATAAGGAATTTTCATAGGTATCAAAAATGGGAAAATTCTGCTCTGACAGAATATAGGGTAAGTGGCTTTAATAGCCTTTTCCCATCTCTAACTCCTCTGAGAGCTGCTTTATTACAAGCATTTCTAAAATGTCATCCTGGTGGTATCTGAGCACTCTTAAATAAAGTTGGATAGTACAATTTCTTGTTCAAGTAGTTTTCTTCAGTTTGCTGTTTCCAAGTATTTCCATTGAGCAGCTTAGGAAAATTACTTTAAACAGATGTAATTATTGCATTTTCCCACGATGTTAAATATTGTTTTCTGTTCGTGTTTCTACCTCTAGATTCGTGTGTGTGTGTATGTATAATATATAATGTGCAACACCTCCCAGTTAACATAATCTGATGATGTGCTGTTTCTTCAGATTCGTTAATGGTCTAAATGCAATCTTATTATATCCTACATGAAAAATTTGTTTTGGCCTCTGTGACATAAACCAAGAATCACAAACAGCAATTATGATCATTTAGCTATTTTTAGTCAATGTGATAGTTTTCATGAGTGACCTTTAAGTTTTTAGTCTATCAAATGCTTATTTAAAATCTAATCATCTGCATTCTTTATTTTGTATCTTCTGAAACTTATTAGCATACTTTCAGTTCCTAGTAATGTAATGTACCGGATATGAAGTTGCTAGAATAGCCTTCCTAAGACCAATACAATATTTGCTCTTTTTTACTCTGGTACCGACTCTGTCTCTATAGCATCTAAAAAAAATTGTAGTTGGCTTAGTATTTTGCCACAGGTGAGCGATATGGATTGCATTTTTTAACCCTGTAAGTACAGGAGGGTTGTTTCTTAAAACAGGTAGAGAAATCATAGAATTGCATTAGTGGCGGTAAAGTAGAGTAAACTCAACTTCAAACAGATCTTTAGGGCACAACTGTGAGGTTGAGGAAAACAGTTCCTTATAGAAAGGGATTCACACCAAAATGTGTGAGTGATTCACCCAAACTTGTTTCTAGGATTTCCATTAAATCTCACTGGTTGTAAAGTCATAAACACTGTTGTCTGTTGCTCCCATGTGCAGAATAGCTGTGCTTCAGCATCACTGTGATGAAGTGACCCCATACAATCTTGCAGATATGAAGAATACTACATGATGAAAGATGTTAGTTTATTTTATAAGATAAAACAACCACAATTGGCATCTGTTGGAATCCATTTTGACAGGCAAAGGATTGTATGAACATGGAGACAATTAGGTCGGGGTTGATACAGGGGTGAGATTCTTTGGCCTGCGTTGTGCAGGAGTTCAGACTAGGCAATCATAATGGTCCCTTCTGACCTTAAAGTCTATGATTCTATATGTTGGTAGGCCAGTTTAGGGAAGCTCCGTACTGTTGTGTGTTCTGTGGATAAAAATAGGACTTCAATCCTCACTGTAGTCAGTCCAGCATCTTTCACAGTGCTAAATTCACTCCAGAAAGCAAACAGAAATATGTTGTGTATATTAGCATTTTATGCTTATCTTTAATCTTCCTTACTAATTAGTTTGTTTATAGAATCGTTTAAATAACTGTTTACAAATTGGGTTATATCCATTAAATAAATATTAACTTTGGGTTTCTTAGGGTGTGTGGTAATGTTCAAAGCTTGTAAGTTACCTTTTTTAATATCTTCAGGCTGTGACACTTGACCCAAACTTCTTGGATGCTTACATCAATCTGGGGAATGTTCTGAAGGAGGCAAGGATATTTGACAGGTAAGCATATAACATCCCTTCAGCAGCCAGTCAGATGCTTAACCAAACATGGGCTTCTAATTTAGAAAGCTTTTCTTTCTTGAAGCATTGCCTGTAAAGACTGCAATTCAAGGAGAAACATCCTCTTGATATGCAAGCTTGGAGCTTCCTGGGGAGCAGAAATTTAGCTTTGTCTGTCACTACCCCTGTCAGTATCCCTCTTGTGAGATCTTAGGCTTTCACCTCATTGAGACTTTTCTGCTCCATTGTAGATGACTTGTGTTCATAGAATCATAGATGTGTAGGGCTGGAAGGGACCTCGAGGTCATAAAGTCCAGGCCCTTGTACTGAAGCAGAACCAAGTAAATCTAGAGTCTAGACCAGTGGTTCCCAAACTGGGGTTTGTGAAATGCTACAGGGAGTTCTCTTCGGAAAAAATTCCCTAATAGGGGACAGAGCTGTCCGTAGGGACCCTGGGCAGCATGGGACCAGCAGCCCGGAGCCACTGGACTTCCAAGAGCTAAGCAGATCAAAGCAAGCATATCTATTACACTGGAGTGATTTAAAATTCATGACTCCTTATAAGAAATGGAAAGGGAGGTGGATATTTTTTGCTGTTTTTAAAATTAAATAGGCAGCTAGTATTATTTTTAAAATTATGAAGAAAAAGTTTAAGCTTTGTTGTAATGTGTATTGTTTGCCTGAACTGCACAAGACCTGAATGTTTGTGTAGGAGGAACTCTTTGAGTTGGCTTCTTAAATACCTTCATGCTGTTTCACATCTGATACTCCTTGATGAAACATAGGAGCCTTATAACAAGCTTATTCAAGCTATGAAAGTGAGACCTTGGAAGAAAGTTGACATTTTCATAATGTAATAGATTCTGTAATGATGCACACTATTTATTATTATTAAATAAGCATATCATAAAAACAAATTTTGTATTTCCAAGATCACTGCTTTTATCATTTGTATTCAGGTAAAGGAGAAAATCCCTGGAAATATTAATTTTTTAGGAGGGGGTTTGTGAGACTTGACATTTTAGTGAAAGGGGTTCACAGGTTGTTAAACTTTGGCAACCACTGGTCTAGACCATCCCTGACAGGTGTTTGTCCAATCTTCAGTGATCGGTATTCCACAGCCTCCCTTGGAAGCCTGTTCGAGAATTTAGCTACCTGTATGGTTAAACCTTTTTCTGATATCCAACCTAAGGGTATGTCTACACTATGGGATTATTCCGGTTTTACAGAAACCGGTTTTTTAAAACAGATTGTATAAAGTCGAGTGCACGCAGCCACACTAAGCACATTAATTTGGCGGTGTGCGTCCATGTGCCGAGGCTAGTGTCTATTTCCAGAGCGTTGCACTGTGGGTAGCTATCCCATAGTTCCTGCAGTCTCCCCCGCCCCTTGGAATTCTGGGTCCAGATCCCAGTACCTGATGGGGCAAAAAACATTGTCGTGGGTGGTTCTGGATACAGCCTCACCCCTCCCTCCTTGAAAGCAGCAGACAACTGTTTCGCACTTTTTTCTCTGGGTGAACTGTGCAAATGCCATAGCACAGCAAGCATGGACCCTGCTCAGCTCAAGACAGCAATCATGGATGTTGTAAACGCCTCACGCATTACCGTGCAGTCTGTGCTGAACCAGGACCTGCAAAACCAGGCGAGGAGGAGGTGGCTACAGCAGCGCAGCGACGAGAGTATAGGACATGACACAGAAGCCGATCCAAACGTTGGCCTGCCTTGAGATCAGCTGTAATGGGCAGGTCTAGCCATTGAAAGCCCGATTTGCCCCGGAAAACAAGCGCAGACTGGTGACGCATAACGTTTGCAGTTTGGACGAATTCAGTGCTGCAAAACTTTTGCATCGTAAGGCACGTCATGGAACTTTGGACTTTGCTTCCCCTGCCTCTGAACACGCAAATACCAAAAGAACACTCGCAGTGAGAAGGAGTGGCAATAGACCTCTGGAACTTGCAACGCCAAACCTAACGTCAGTCTCAGTAACACTTGAAGTGGGCAGAGCTACTGTGGCGCAGTATGCAATAGCAAAAGCAACAGATTAAGCTGCATACGAAAGGTGACTCTGGAAAAAGCAGTCATAGGGTGCCTTGCTGCAATGGATCCCCTAACTGTGGTGGGGCAATAAGGACACAATCCTATTCGTGCACACCTAGAGCACCAGGATTCCCGACATCTAAAACCGCAAAGGTATTTCAATGTCTGCATAGCACTGGATGGATCTCAGGGACAATTCACCAACATCCACTGATGCCAGGAGGTCATGATGCCGGTCCAGGAACCACACTCGTTAAAGCTGCACAAGGAATACCTTCCCAGAATCACACCAAAAAGAACATTTGGGGATGTTGAAATCCTGCTGTTATCCGGGACCCGACTCTCCCCTTGCATGCCTGCCATAAAAGCATATCACGCGAGCGGGACAGTAGTCCGGAATTGTTCAACTACAACTGACAAGTTGCACAATGTGGGTAGACTGGCATTGGCCGTATTATTCAAGGCGTGCTGCGATCATGACTGCTTGCCCAGCATCACCACAACCATTATTTCCCTATGTTATTGCGCTTGCGTTGCTGCACCACGATTTCTAGTGAGGCAAGGGGAGACTTTTGGTGGGATGGAAGGCTGAGGCAAATTATATCCTGGCTGCGATTACCCGCCAACCAGCGAGCCGATTAAAAGACACCAGGAATGGAGTGCGCATCCGAGAGAAGTATGTTGGAATGAGTTCAACAGGCAGTATGATCGATCTGCTGTGTGTGTTTCTCTTGATGAAAACCCCCTTGCCTTGATGATTTCCGTAAGCCTCGCTTCGATCTATACAGCTTCTTAAGGAATATAGTCAGTATCATTTTTAAAAATCGATATCTTTAATTTCATAAAAAGAGGAGAGACTGACAGTGTACTCACCATGTGGTTTGGTAGCGAGGAAGGGGACAAGAAAAGGCCATCAAAAAATTTCCAATATGACAGCCTTCTTGGTTGGCTGGCCACTGGAAGTGAGTGGTCGGCGCACGACCTCCCCATCTACATGCCGTTCTATACACGTCTGGGGGAGAGGACATGGGAGTGGTGAGTGAGGTACACGGGCGGCACGGCCTCTGTGATCACCTGATGCTTTCACTGAGCTCCACCAGACGCCGAAGCACTGTCAGTTTCTGACACGCGAGCACAGCCCCACGAGTTGACATCCAGCTCACCGAGCATGTCTTCCATGCGCCACTCATATCTTGAGCGTCCCCCTTCCTCAAACATTCACGGCAATCTTTCCTGACTTTCATACTCTTGATTACGCAGCCACTCATACCATATTCAGGTTGACTCTTCATGCGGGTCACTTCTCATATTCGGAACATTTCATGCGTCGTTTATCTTTTCCTCACTTACCTTAATTGAACCTCAGGATGGATAGGGAGTGAAAAATTGCATCTGCATAGGAGCGGAAAATAGGGAGAGAACGATTTAAAACATAATATTTACGAACATATTATACCACTCACGGGACAACACTATCCTTACATAGCACATGCGATTCACTACGAGTGATCACATTTTGCATTCTATATTGAGTGCCTGCAGGCGTCTGGTAGTTATAGAAACGATACAGCAGGTCGGGCATCAGAATATTCAATGCTGCATTATGTTAGGGTAACCATGTCTTTTTGTGCTTCGCACTCACTAATACACAGTGCTGCCTCCTTTCCACATAAGGGGAAGGCCACGTTCAGATGCTGCTTCTTCTGGTTAACAGCGCACAGAAGCAACTCCCCATCCAATCTGTGATGATCGCTTTACCATCCCCTCCCCCGAAGCTGGCTGGTATATGAAGATCCACCGTGTACTAGCAAACGCCGAAAAGCCTTAGGTTGCCCCCCCCCCCCACCCCCCCACCCCTCCCCCCCCCCGTTGGCTATCTGCAAGGAAGGATTTCTTAAGCAACAGGAAAACACCCATAGGAATGGGTCTCTGTCCCCTTAATAAATTCCTGAATTTACAACTAGTTACCAGAATGATATCACTCTCCTGAGGATAGCACTGCGAGATAAAGAACGAGGTTTCATTGAATACCAGCAACACCGGGACAACACAGACTAAGCTGGTCCATGCAGTTATCACCAAAGATTACTTGCTACATGCATGGCGTGGTCAAGTGTGCTACCATGGAGGATGGAATAAGGCTGCCCTGCCCAGAAACCTTCTGCAAAGGCTTTTGGAGTACCTCCAGGAGAGCTTCTGGAGATGTCTCTGGAGGATTTCCGCTCCATCCCCAGACATGTTAACAGACTTTTCCAATAACTGTACTGGCCGCGAATGCATCCCAGGTCCTCAGGGCAAATTAAAAAACGCTTGCTTTGAAACCATGTTTCATATTTACAAAGGTACGCTCACCAGAGGTCGCTTCCATGGCTTCATTGTCTGGGCTAGTGGCTTGGGAGGGCTGGGAGGGTAATTCCGTCAGGTTGAGATAAAGCTCCTGGCTGTTGGAGAGAACGGAGTGCTGTGTGTTCTCTGCAAGCTCGTCGTCCTCTTCCTCCTCCTCATTTTCCCTGTTCTCAGAATCCTCAGCCATGCCTGAGATTACCACCCCCACCTCGGAATCCACGGACAGGGGTGGGGTAGTGGTGGCGGACCCCCCTAAAATTGCATGCAGCTCATGTTTTCGGCTGTGCCCCGGACCTTCTGTTCACTTCTTAGGTTTTCTAGTAGGCTTATCTGAGCTCTTAACTTTCACACGGCACTGTACTGAGTCCCTGGTGTGGCTTCTCTGCATCATGGCTGTGGAAATTTTTTCAAATGTTTTTTCATTTTGCCTTTTGGAACGGAGTTCTGTTAGCACAGAATCTTCTCCCCATATAGCGATCAGATCCAGCACCTCCCGTGCGGTCCATGCTGGAGCTCTTTTTCGATTCCCAGGAGACTGCATTGTTACCTGTGCTGATGAGCTTTCCGTGGTCACCTGTGCTGGTAAGCTCTCCATGCTGGGCAAATAGAAAATGAAATTCAAAAGTTCGCGGGGCTTTTCTTGTCTACCTGGTCAGTGTATCCGAGTTCAGATGGCTTTCCAGAGCGGTCACAATGGTGCACTGTGGGATACCACCCGGAGGCCAATACCGTTGATTTGCGGTCACACTAACCCTAATCCGACATGGCAATACTGATTTCAGTGCTACTCTAGTCGGGGAGGAGTACAGAAACCGGTTTAAAGAGCCCGTTATATCGATGTAAAGGGCCTCGTGTGGACGGGTAGAGGGTTAAATCGGTTTAACGCTGCTAAATTCGGTATAAATGCTTAGTGTAGACCAGGCCAAAATCTCCCTTGCTGAAAATTATGCCCTTTACTATTTGTCCTGCCTTCGGTAGATATGGAGAACAACCATTGTCCTCTTTCTAACAATGCTTAACATTGTCAAGTCCCCACTCAGTCTCCTTTTCTCAAAACTAAACATGCCCAAATTTTACTTCAGCCTTTTCTCATATTCATAGGTCATGTTTTCTAAACTTTATCACTTCCTATTGCTCTCTTATGAACTCTGTCCATTTTGTCCACATCGTTCCTGAAGTGTGGTGCCCAGAATTGTCCCACTACTCCAGCTGAGGCCTCACCAGTGCCGAATAGGATGGGAGAGTTACCTCCTGTGTCTTATATACAATAGTCTTGTTAATATGCCCCTGAATATTAGCCTTTTTCATAACTGCATCACATGCTAGACTCATTCAGCTTCTAATGCACTATAATTCCCAGATTCTTTTCAGTGTTACTGCCACCTAGCTAGTTACTCTTCACTTTGTTGTTGTGCATTTGTTTTCCTTGCTAAGGGTAGTCCTTTGCACCTCACTGAATTTCCCCTTGTCTGAAATCAACAAGTTCTCTAATTTGTCAGTTGGTTTGAATCTAATCCTGCCCTCCAAAGTGCTTGCAGCCCCTTCAAACTTGGTGTCATCTGCACATTTTATAAGCATACTCTCCACTTCTTCAACAAGTAATTAATGAAGAATATTGAGTAAGATAGGACTGACCCCTACAGAACTCCACTGTGTACACCATCCCACTTTGACGGGGAGCCGCTGATGATTACTCTTTTAGTCTTTCAACCAGTTGTGAACTCACCTTATAGTAACTTCATCTAGACCATATTTCCCTAGTTTGCTTATGAGACTGTCAAGTGGAACCGTGTCAAAAGCCTTTATGGAAATCAAGGTTTATCATGTCTACTCCGTTTTCTCTATCCTCGAGGCCACTAATCCTGTCAGAGAAGGAAATTCAGTTGGTTTGGCATGATGCATTCTTGATGAACCCATGCTGTCAATTCCTTGTAACCCTATTATCCTCTAGATCAGGGGTGGCAACTTGCGGCATGCGTGCCAAAGATGGCATTTGAACCAGTTTTTTATGGCATGCTGCTATCTGCTGCCTGCCAGGGTCCCGGTCCCACTCAGCCCCTCCGCCCACCGTTCTCTCCTGTGGGGCAGGAGGCAGAAGCTTGGTCCTTCTAGCAGCCAAGCTGCCCCCTCCCCCGCTTCTTCCCCCAGCGTGCTGCTTTCCTGCCCCCCCTCCTCTCCTTTTCTGCACCGATCAGCTGATCGCCCGTGTGTGTGTGTGGGGCGGGTAGGGGGCGGAGCGGAGCAGCATGCTCGCTGTTCTGGGGAGGAGGCAGAGAACAGGTGGGGACAGACAGGGCCCTGGGGAAAGGGGTGGAATCGGTCATATCCCCTCCAGTTCCCTGCTGTGAACCGTTCATGGCAGGGTGCTGGGAGCACCCCCCATGAGCTGAGCATCCCAGCCCTCTGCCCTGCACCCCCGCACCCCCTACAACCCCAGCCCTGACTTCTGCACCCCCCACATACTCAGCCATCCCACATCCTGACTCCTGCACCTCCTCACACACCTCCAGCCCCTGTTCTGACTCGTGCACCCCCCACACATGCCCAGCCCCCCCCAAAGCCAGCAGATCGGAAGGCCGCTGACTCTTGCCAAATTTCCCCACCTTAGCACCAAACGGGAGCTCCTGCACCTCCCATCTGCACTCCTCGTCTGGGGTCCCGGCTGCCGGCCCCTCTTAGCATGCTGCCCGTCTGGTCCCAGCTGCCGGCCCCTTACCAGCCAGGGTCCCGCTCAGCCCGCTGCCAAACTAGATGAACGGAACCCCAGGCTGGCAGTGGGCTGAGTGGGCCAGCAGCGTAAGATCAGCGTTTTAATTTAATTTTAAATTTAAGCTGCTTAAACATTTTGAAAATCTTGTTTATTTAAATACAAGAATAGTTTAGTTATATAATATAGACTTAGAGAAAGAGACCTTCTAAAAAAATGTTAAAACATATTACCGGCACGCGAAACCTTAAGTTAAAGTGAATAAGTGAAGACTCGGCATACCACTTCGGAAAGGTTGCCAACCCCTGTTCTAGATGGTTACAAATTGATTGATTGTTTAATAACTGGTTCCAGTACCTTACTGGGTATCAAAGTTAGCCTAACTGACCTATAATTCCCCGAGTCCTCTTTGTGCGCCTTTTTAACGATAGGTACTGTTTTGCCCATCTCCAGTCCTCTGGGACCTCATCTGTCCTTCATGAGTTCTCAAAGATAATTGCTGTTAGTTCTGAGACTGCTTCAGCTAGCTCCTTAAGTACTCTAGGATGAATTTCCTCAGGCCCTGCTGATTTGTATTTAACTTATCTAAATATTTTTTAACCTGTTCTTTCCCTATTTTGGCTTGCATTCCTTCCCTCTTGTTAATATTGTGTTGAGTACTGGTCACCATTTCATTTTTTAGTGAAGACTGAAGCAAAATAGGCATTAAATACCTCAGCTGTCTTGATAACAGGAAAGGAGAGCTAATAACGGATGTTAAGTAGAGGGCTTACAGTTTCCCTTTGTCTCTCTTAATCTGAATAGATTTAAATTGCCTTTAATTTTTATTGCCTTTTGTCCCTTGTTAGGTATAACTCATTTTATGCCTTAGCCTTTCTGGTTTTGTCCTTTCATGCTTGTGCTATTCTTTTGTATGCCTTAGCAGTTTTGTCCATGTTCCCAGTTTTGTAGGATCTCTTTTTGATTTTGGGGGCAATTAAAGCGCTCCCGATGGAGCCATATTCACCTCTTACTGTTCTTCCTATTTTTCCTTTTCATCAGCATAGTATTAAAGGCATAACAGAAAGCTATCTCCTTGAGCAACTGCCAGCTCTCATCAATGCCCTTATCGCTTAGATTTTCTTCCCACAGGACCTTGCCTACCAGTTCTGAGTTTTAGTCTACCTTTTTGATATTTGTTGACCTTATTTTGCTGCTCTCTCCTTCCTTTCTTTAGAATTGTGAAATCATCATTTCATGATCACTTTTACCCAAATTGCCTTCCACCTTCAGATTCACTCCTAGTTCCTCTCTGTTCATCAGAAGCAGGTCTGAATGGCTGAGGCAAAGTCCGTTGGCTTGATCTGTGTGCAGTGGCGCCATGTTTGGTAAATGAACACTTTCTCAATCAGAACATACAACTCTAATCATTGAATTTAGTCTTTAGCTGGGCCTTTTACTGGACGTGTGGACCCTGAGAGAGCCTGTGGCATTGAAGTTAATCCAGTTTCATCCAGGCACTGCTGTAGTGAATTACTCAGCATATTCTCTTGCTGTGTACCAGTGGGAGTTTCAGTACCAACAAGTGTCAGAGCATGTTCCACAGTATCTAACACAGCCATGTCATGTTTCAGAAATGTCGCCATTGTGGAGATATTCAAATCTGCTACCTGCAATCCATCCATATTTTCGTGCAGCATTACTCTGAATTTAGCCTTGATGAAGTTCTCAGTTTGGGACAGCAGACTTTCCTCACTGTTTAAAAAACAAAAAATCCTCAGATTCCATGGCAACTATTTTGCCATGTTTAAAAAATAGTTAATTAGCATAGTAACTGTTTCTTCAAGGTTGCCCCCAGGAATCTGTTCTTTGCCCTCCTCCTTACTGTACATTTGTATTACACTGAAAGACCTGACTGGTGAAGAAGTGGTTTCTGCACTTTATCCTCAGATTGGATGCATGAACATGTAAACAGGGTACAAATGCTTTCTGGAAACTTTCAAGTTCAGTTGCGAGGATAAACATTTTTCCTAGAGTATGGATCCATAGACATGGTCATCTTGAAGAGTCGCAGTTAAAATAGTAGACAACCTTTGAGGACACACATTGTTAGGTTAATCAAGATCAGAGCAGACCAAGCAATCTAATGTAGCTTACTGAATGGGCAAGATGATAGCAGATTAAATTCACTGACAGTGAATTTCAGTGCTATTTAGGAGGGATAATTTGAGCTATTCATATTCAGACCTTATTGGTCTTTAAATTATATGTAAAAACTTGAAAAAATAACTTGGTGATCTTTGGATACTCAACGTGCAGTGGTTATCAAAAAAGAAAATGGTTTTAGGATAATTATGAAGATACGTTGTAGAGTTCAAATGTATTCTTGCCTGTGGAATACTGTGTTCTGTTCTGGACACCCTATTTCAAAAAATGGTGTGACTAAAAATTAGAAGTGGGGCGTCAAAAACTGGAGATAAATGATTAAAAGGCGTAGAGAAACTTCTGAGTGAAGACTGAAAAGATTGGGACTGTGTAGATATAAGAGGAGATGTGAATTCAATAATATCGTGCCAGCAGACTTAAAACCGATTAAAGGACATACTGTTCTGTGCAATACACAGTTATTCACTGCCACAGGATACTGTTGAAGCCAAGAATGTAGAACTTTAAATCGTTTCTCAAAACTGATGTGGCTAGTGAGACCATGTGGTAATCTAGCCTCCCAGTCCCAGACCTGAACTTTAGCGTCCACAATCTGGTCCTGTCCCAAACCTGGACTTTTGTGTCCAAAAGTCTGGGGGCTTACCTGAAACTCCCCCAAGCTCACTACCAGCTTGGGTATTTGGGCTGCCACCAGGTCAGG